>NW_022884960.1:0-26136 GCF_011952205.1 Bombus bifarius | reverse complement strand
GAGAGAATCGCGATAAGGTAGAACAAGAGACAGATATTCTCTACGTAAAGCAAGTCTGTCAACTAGATTGAAATCCTATAGCTATAACTACAGTGAATCCATATTCTGGTCAATTGTCTTTTCACAAATGAAGCTTCTGAAGAACGGAATTGATACAATAACTACTGTTCATTCATAACTACTGTTGTAAGAATCTATATATTTGTCTATCTATATCTATATATATCGATCTATATATATTTGTCAGAATGTCATTTTATCAAAAAACCCATCCTCTGTGTTACGCCGGGCCTCTCTGCCTGGCCCAGGTCACACACCGCGGGCCAGACGGACACCAGATGTCCGCCTTTCCGTACGGCGTACCCTCAATATCCTTAAGCACCCGTCATAAACCCGAGTCACTTGCCTGCTAAGGTCCTTCAAAACAAACAAACATCTGTGTCCGAAGAATTTCTAAAGACTATTGTCTACTACGGCGGGACAAGGGAAAGTTAGTTTTCTCACGTGCGCTGCAACTTTCCTCCCACTAACCACTTTCTCTCGAGGGCGGTTAAGACCCTTCGGTTAACCAATTAACAGCGAAACCTGTTTCCCTCACTCTCTTAACTAACATCGGCACCAACAAATCCGATGGTCCCGTGCGCTAGACACACCCATCCTTAGCTTTCCTCCGACACAGCATCGTCACTCAACTTCACTTCTTCTACATCGTTCAAAAGTCAACTACTAAGTATACGCTAATGCCCAGCGGGGCAGTCTAAGCATAACGCGAGAGTCGGTCTCGGTATTGTCGAGCATACATTTCCTCTCCTAAATATCTCATAGTGCTACGTCCACTAATACACTGAATCCACTTATAAGAGCCCTGCTCTAACGCACATATCTATCTTAGCTTCGTGCGACAAGTTGTTAATTACTTATTTCTCTCCGTCAGTGTAATCTAAGTGCTGGAAACATATAATTTATAATTCTGTGAATCACAGGGTTATACAACCTCAATCACCCTTATTATCTCAACGGAAATCAGGGGATCGATCAACTCGTGGTGTCGATTGTTATAATCGTAACGGGGATTTACGACCCCCGTTGACGTCTCTCCTTGCGATTACGTCTCCCCGCGATTGGTCGAAGAAACACTCTGTAATCATAGTTTAACGAAGCATAATTAATAGAAGAGGTAGAGCGTTAAGTGGAGATGATTTAATCACAGTTAAGTAGATAAATCTCTATATTAGTCTCTTTAATTAAAATGTCCTACGTTTTATTTGCGTCATTTTTTTTCTTCATCCAATTTAAAATGTTTAAATAACAATAGCCTATACAATATAATTTTATGTAAAAAAATTGATTATACCATGTTTATTACAGATATTTAACATTTTTGTGTACATACAAAATTTAAATTATACCTCGCTTGAGAACAAAAATTGTATTTGTTTTCCTAACATGTACTAATAATTATTGATCAAACTAGAAAAAGCTGGAGGAGATTACTTAGGAAGATTACTTAGCATCTTATATTCCTGGCAAGAGAAAATGAAAAATTCGTTTCTTCTCTTTGCTTCCCTGTTCCTTCTTTCCTCCTTTTTCCCTTTTTACATCGCTTTGTTTTACATCGCAATTTACATTTATTTGTAAAGTTTGAATCTCCTCGATATTGAAGATGTTGAAGCTGCAAGTATGTATTTCATTTTAATCCATTCGAGACCGAGATTTAATTGTAAGACGATACCTAGGTGTCGGTACGATCTGAATGTTTAGTTGGAATGATTCTGTGTTTTACTCTCTCCAGGGTATCCTTTTCATACTTTGATTTTAAATCGATGACAATCTTAAATAGTATGCCTCATATTTTTAAAATATAAAATTATATACTATGTTATTCTATAATGTATTATGTACAGTTATATATATATATATATATATATATATATATATATATATATATATATATATATATTTTGAATATTGAAATATTCAATATTCTATATTGAAAAAAATATGAAATTAACATGATATATACATTACTACATAAGTTATATATAAAATATGTATATTATACCCTTGCCTACTGACTGATATGAATTTCTTTCGGTCTCGAATGCGTTAAAAGAGAGCGCAAAGAAGTCGAAATTACTTATTGTAATTAGTAAAACGACCTGAGAGGCAGACAGATACAAGAAAGAAGGAATATTATATTAGCGGCATTATCATGTTTTTGCTCTCTTTAAGTCTTTCATCGAGACAGACAATCTACAGGTATTAATCGACCAATTTCTCCAAGCTGATAACTTCGAATTGATGTTTATATATAAGAAGTGTTATGTGTTAATCTGTCTAAATGTTTAAAAGGTGTTATAAATTAAATGTTGTTAAACGATACGTAATTGCCTTCTGATCGTAAATTTTACTATCAAGGGGTGTTTTATGTATGCGTAATCATTGTGAATTATAACAATTTATGTGATCGATATTAAAGGTGTTTAAAAGCATGTATTTTTTTCTATATTATTATTCTCCTATATTATTATCCTATATTATTATAGCATTCCTATATTATTATAATATCCAATTACATGTTGATACACAAGATATACAGATTATTATTTATAACGTTTTGGTTTTCTTAATTGAGTCATTCATTTAGTACAAATGATAAGAAATTAGTAATAATTCACAAAAAAAGGATATGGTAGTAGAAATATTATAAAAAAACATTTTCTCTTTTAGTGTAGAGTTACTCCTTCTTACAGACAGTGTCGTACAAATCTGTACGTCTCTGAGAAAATGTAGGTATCTGAGCCCTTACTTCCTCAACAACTTTTACATCTGATAGAAAAAAGAAACATACGAAGTAATAAGTAATGCTTACTAATAAATTCAACAAATACAGAGGAAGATGGCTAAATCGATAAATTAACGAGACTAAAAATTAATTACATCATGGATCTCTCGCTTTTAATTTTAAGCTGTAAATTACCGATATCGGTGACTGCCATATTCTCTTGAGTTTCCAACTCGTAAAGAATCTTTCCCCAGGGATTGGTCAACTGTGTATGTCCCCATGCGACGTAACTTGCTTAAGGAACACGAGCCGGTGATATGCAGGCAACGTATAATTGATTATCATTCGCTCTGGAACGCTGAAGTAAAGACCAGTGCAATGGTCCAGTGGTCATATTGAATGCCGCTGGATATATCAGCATTTGGCAACCTAACCCAGAGAAGCAGGAAATATGAAGCCACCGAATACCAATTAACTTCGTAGTTGCACGGTTCACATTCCATCATTTTTGAATATGCGAGGACAGTCCTCTTATTGTGCTTTTAATTCTTTTATTTGTTTCATTTTCAGCAAATATACTGGTTTTTTAAATTAAGCTTCTTTTTATACAGAGTTACAGATTATATTAATTTTATATAGAATATATTTAAGAAAGATATTTAATTTTTTGCTAGTTAAGTATTGATCGGTTAAGTTACTGTACCTTTGTTCCGATAAATGCGTACCATTTCCTCGAATCTAATATCATAGCAAATGCCAATACCTATTTTGCAGCCCTTCACATCGAACGTCGTTAGGGAGTTACCAGGACTGAGTGAATCACTCTCTCGAAAAGTAATCTTATTAGGAATGTCGATGTCGAATAGATGTACCTAATAACATAAAAATGTGGTAGCTAATTCTATTGCTGCAACTTTTGTAATTTAATATCAAAGTTACCAACTCCTAAACTTTAATTATTTTTTATTTAATAACTGACAGCGTTTTTATCACTTTCTTTTATTAAAAAATCTTATCATTTAATAATGTTTAAAAAGGAGAAAAAATAAGTATTTTCGTATGTGAAAAATTTATACAACAACAAACACATTACAACAAAAATGGGCGTTTCCCGTATCATAACGTATTTTATAAACCGTAAATTATAGAATTGGTTATAGTATACGTATGTACATATGTATATTCCTAAATTATTCCTAGATAGAGTCACTTTCTTCACCCTAATATTTTCAACTTCAAAGCCATAAAGGAATATATTACTTACCTTTCGGTGTCTTGCTATCAAAGTTCCATCGGGACCCCAAATAGTACAGGTATTGTACAATTTATCGCCCTCTATTTCAGGCATCGTACCACCAACTACATAGATGTTGTTTTCTTTAGCTGCGTTCGATGAAGCAACGCTCGTTTCAGCATCAGGAATACTCTCGGCGTATTTTGGAAAGTACTCTGCATTGCAATATTTCAATTAATGAAAAATAACTGTCTTTTGTTCCAACCATAAATTAAATTGAAATGTTTGTCAGTTTTTTATTTTCTAAATTATCAAAATAACTAAGTTTTATATTTCGACTTAATTAAATATGCAATTACTTAGCTAATAGTATATATAATAAATTGTTTCTACAGGTTCAATTCAGATTCCGCGCTCATCAGTACGTACTCACTGGCGACATCGAGAAAATGTATCGGCAATTCCTCGTACGACCAGAGGATCGGAAATATCAAAGGATATTATGGCGCAGCGCGAGTGGAGAAACAGAAACATATGAGCTTAACACCGTAATACTCTTATCATAGAAATAGAAGCAGTCCTCAATTCCCGCCCGCTAACTTCTATCTCCACCGATCCAAATGATCTCCTAGCCCTCACTCCCGGACATTTCCTCATTGGCGATTCATTAATGTGCTTACGTGATCGAGATTTCAGGGACATTCCATCGAACCGACTCTCCAAATGGCAGCATATCCAACAGCTTAAACAACATTTTTGGAACCGCTGGCATAAGGAGTATTTGAACGAGCTAACCAACCGCAATAAATGGAGCAAGGGTGGACACAGCATCCAAAAGGGCACAATCGTCATCCTCAGAGAGGACAACGTTCCCTCCATGCATTGGCCTCTGGGCCGAGTTATCAAGGTTCATCCAGGCGCCGATGGTGTCATCCGGACAGCTACAGTTCAGACGGCAAAGAGCATTTTGGATCGGGGCGTCAAAAGGCTTGTCCCACTGCCAATTCAACCCGATCTCGAGAAACCCGAACAACTAGCCACCGAGACGAAATAAGATGGGAACTTCAACCACACCTCGCTAGTTTGATCGGTACCCTCTCAACGGGGGGGGAGAATGTTACGCCATGCGGCTTACCATAGGTCATATTCTTAACTATCGATCGCGGCACTATAATGTCGCAGACGGATCGTCGCGTCTGCCCGGCAAACAAACATTATAGTGGCAAGCGCATGGTTCATTAAGCAGGGCGACTTCCAGAAACGTCGACTCGTGGCCCGTATTTTACCTCGCGTAAAAGAATGTGGCGTGATCCGAACGTAGTGGGGGTCGCCTTCCAGAAAAAACGAAAAAATCGAAAGGCGTTCAGAACTTTTCGAGAAGTCGAACCGTCAACACATGTGGTATGTCGCGCATTACTTATCAACCAAAACGCAGTTACATTTTTTTTGTTCCATTTATATCTTTCTAGTTAATAAGTTGTTGAAATAAACATTAATTTATTTGTGTTAATTCTGTGGAATTTCATTGAACTACCCTTATTATCATAATCGAAATAAGGGGATCGATCAGTTCGTGGCGTCGATTATTTAATCGTAACGGGAACTTACAACTCTCGTTGACGTGCTATCCCGCGATCGCGTCTCTCCGCGAACGGTCGAAACAAAATGATTCACTAAAAACTGTCCTGAATTCCTAAGAAGTTATTTACCGCAAAACTGACAAAGTGTTTATTTAAAAAATGAGGTTGAAGGTAGTCCTTTTCTTTCATTTCATTCATTTTCATTTTCTTTCTTAAGTATGGCTAACACAATATCTAATCAATTAAAATTTTATATTTTCACGTGAAAAGTTTCTTTAGATAATTATTATCAACATGATGACTAACTCTTACGGATTAATACGTGTCTGTAGGGCAATCCGGTGGACTTGATCGGCTTTTTACTTCGAAAGTTGAGTAATCGGTGTCGCTTTCTTACGCATCTTTGAACTGTATAAATGTTTTAAAATTGTTTGATCCAGAATGTACCACACCGGACAATCAAGAAGGCAGGTGCCTTGACTACAGAAAATGTAAACCTCTGCAAGAAATATGGCAGATACAGTACCGTACAGCCACCGATTTTTATAGACGATCAGTGTGCAGATACCAGGGCAATGTTACGATCGTTTGCTGTCCGGACGATCCAAACAAAGAGAAGAGAGAAATTTTAATAAAAACTGTGTATAAGTATAAGGCTTGGCGACCACCATACTGTGGTTTTAGCAACGTCTCTCATACCAGGGTGGTCGATGGTAAACCAGCTGAACTTGGTACGTTTTATGTCTTTCTTTCCGATTAATAATAAGCCATTTACTGCAAAGAATGAACTTTAAAGGCATTAAACAGCACATCAATGTACATTTCAATTAGACTAAATAATAATGCTATGATTTTATCGGTAGTAACTTTACTTATTAACTTGAATTATTTCTTTCTTTTACTTCATGTTAGGAAGAGTATCTTTTTGCTTGAAATAAAAAATTGATATAGGAGTAATAATATGGATAGAGATCAAAAACTGTTAGGGCAGAAATTACACGTTTGAACTTTATAGTTCAGTATAGTTCAAATAGAAATTATATAGAATTATTTAATAATTTCTATTCCAGTGGAATAAAAATTTAATTTCTGTCTTTATCAAATCTCTATTTCAGAGTATTTGTACGTATGTACTTATCGTCTGCTGTATGATCGAATATCGAATAGATAATAATCGTTGTTACTCATTATGTGAGAAAAAATTATGTATATTCACAACTATGACTATTGCATTTTAGGCGCTTGGCCATGGATCGCTGCATTAGGTTTTCGTAATCCCCGAAACCCAGACAAACCACTATGGAAGTGCGGAGGTTCCCTGATAACGGCTAGGCATGTTTTGACCGCAGCACATTGTGCACATATGGATGGAATAGAAAGCATACACAATCATAATATTGCCATTCTTAGATTGGTGGAGGAGGTGCCATTTTCGAGTAAGTCCTCAAATATATATATATATATGCTATTGAGTATTACTGAAGTATCATATCCTGAAATTTCTTACTGTACACATATATTGTGTCATAAAGCGTGTACAATTCTTTCTCATACTTTTGGTCATTCGTTTCCTGCATTTTCATTTATTTTTTTATTTTTCAGGGTACGTATATCCCATTTGTACGAAAGAGCCCCTACGAAAGAGCAACTTTGTCGGCTATAACCCCCTTGTTGCTGGATAGGGAGCATTAAGATATAGTAAGTGATATCAATTTTATAATAAAATTAAACAGTTCCAGTCTTAAATATCTTTCTTATTTTCTTCGTAGGACGACCACGACGTAATGCATTAATGGAAGTACAAATGCCAGTGATTAAGAACGCCGAATGCAAAATAGCTTATTCCAAATTTCCTAATGCACCTGATATCACTGATGGTATAATATGCGCCGAACATGCTCAGGGTGGAGAGGATTCTTGTACGGTAATTAAGTTACAGAGTTACTACAAACTATACGGTATCTGAAGACACGTCAATTCGAATTAACATCAAATCGACGTCTTAAACATTAGAAATAATAGATAAACACAATTCAATAGTTTTGCCCACTTCTCACACCTCATTATGGTATTTAATCTAATTTCCTTCTAATCTTAGTTTTGCTCAAAATACATATAACATGTACATTATAAATTGGAGCATTTCAATACACAAATCAATAGAAGATTATTACTGTATATAAGTATAATTTCAATACAATTCGATCGATATATTTCAGTATCTTTGATTAAAAATTTAACGATCCTTTCAGGCTGACCGCGGCGGACCACTGCTGATACAACATGAATTAACCTCGTATTTAATAGGTATTGTGTCTTATGCTTATAAGTGCGGCACAGCTGGGTATCCCAGCGTTTACACTAGGGTCACATCGTACCTTGACTTCATTTTCCAAGCGATGCAATAATATGATATTACTGTTCCATAAATATCATTGTGTAAAAAACGTAAAGTTGGATTTTCTTATTGTGGAGATAAGAAACAGCTCAAATTTACATTGTTTTGTACGTTACAAATTATAGGCTTAAAATGTACGAAATGTAACTTTGAAACGACACTAATTTTTTACGCACGATAAACCTCCACAACTTAGGTATGTAAAGATGATAAACGTATATTAATTCTATTAATTTGGTAATAATAAACCAACTTTCTGAGAAGTTCTGTAAATTTCGTTTCTGTTGTATCAAGAGAATAATGGAATATTCCACTTAGATCGTATATTTCTTGTATGTACATACAAAATTTTCCGGCTAATCTAAAACACTTCATAAGATAGAGAGCTTCTGGAAATTCGGACACAGAGAGTGCATAAAATACAAGATAAGTCTCGTGTCTTTCAAAATTATTTTTTATTCGCTAAAAACGTCCTGTGTACTCATGCAATCACATGCAACCTCGAAACTTCACTTATTTTTTATCACTTTCCAATTCAATACACTGTTTCTGCATTTTTGACTATATGTAAGAGAAATTTCCATTCAGCCAAAGGTGTACTTACAGATTATAGATTCCTATACGACTCTCGGTAAAAATTTATCCGCACTCCAGATAGTTAAAACTTCTGTCGACCGTATTGATCCATCTGCACTCTTCGTATGACGTCAATATCTGTTCAGTGCTGCTGCGTAGGTTTCATTGTGTTACGTCAATTCGTTTGTGACCGTTGCGCGAGTAATGGCGCTTTGCAATGGTGATTTGCAGGAAAACAGTGCAGGATGCTGTGATTCGTTTCTTGTGGTCGGAGGTTATGTTTGATGCCTATATTTATCAAAGATTTAATGCACATTATGGAGAAAGTGTTTTGTCACGAAGTGTGTTTGAATGGGCACAAAAGTTCAAAGAAGATCGCACAAGTGTTATGAAAAAACAGCTGGACGCCCGTCCACATCCACGATGACAACATTGAACGTGCTCATGAACTTATGCTCTATGGAATAGACGAGTGACGCTGGATAATGTGGCAAATCATTTGCAAATCAGCCACGGCTCTGCTTATGCAATAGTGCACGACAGATTTGGGTTTTAAAAAGTTTGTGCGAGATGGATGCCGAGAAAGCTGATGAAAAGGTGAAGACGACGATGCATTCGTGGTTCGCAGCTCAGCCCAAAACATTTTTTAATGAGAAAATACGAAGGTCCTTCAGCAAATGGACAAAGTGTATACAGAAATTGAGTGATTATGTCAAAAAATGATGTATGTCTTTTTTGACAATTGCTTAAAATAAATTCTACACCGACAGAGCGGGTAACTTTTTACTCACCCTCGTAAGACACTTAAATTTCCAATCTATTATGATGAATAAAAGAGCTTATACTATTAAATCTAATTGTATTTTGTTGCATGAGAGTACACGTGTATGTGATGTACATTACCTTTATATCCCCTTGAACGCTTCAATATTGCGCATATATACTATATTTTGTACAGCTTCTATAAAATTTTGTATGTTTGTTTAGGCTGTTAATCTAGAGGCTGGAGTACAAAGAAGTGGCACAATGATGTGGGCTGATGACATTTATAATTATCAAGGAATCACCCCTACATTCGCTCAGGTATATATCGTTGACTATAATGTATTTAACATATATGATTGTTAGAATATTAATAATTAATTTTTAATTCTATCAGAATTTTAATGAAACTGTCCCTTGGGAAGGAAGAACTGATACCTTGATATCACGGTTTGTACATCCTATATGTACGACAAATTTTAGAACATTATATAACGAAGAACCAGATCGTCGTGGCCATGTGATGTGAATAAAAGGACTTGAATTTGATGATATTTTTATAATGTTAGATAACATAACTAAGTATCTTCACAGTAAGATAGGATGACATGGTTTACATGATCTTAATGTTGTTCACTTGAGTGATGATATTATAAGGAAAAGTGTAATATCACAGGTAGGATGATTCATAATTTAGAACTACTAACTCATGATGTATTAAAAATTAAAGAAATATATTAAATTTTATAGGATATTTATGTTTAGTAACCAGTAATTCAGAGATTGGTATTCATGGTTACTATAACGAGGCTGTAGAAACGCACCCTTTCTTCTTTGCAAATGGTCCTGTATTTATGTCTAAGCCGAAACTGGAACCTCTGAATAATTTAGATTTATTCTTGTTATTTTCTAAAATACTTATCTACAGTATACCATAAGGAATGATACCGTATCACACCTAATCAAGTGCCTTAAGAAACATCAACAGGATATCACAGTAATCCCTTATCGACTGATATGTAAGTAAAAGTTATGTGTCATTGTTATACACAGTTATGTGTTAGTGTTATACACAGTTATTTATCATTTTCTATTAATTCAGTTGTAGCCACTACAATATCTATGACACTGGTAGTAATTATAAGAACAATAATGATGTTCTATAAGAGGAAATGATGATTAGGAACAAAAAGTTACAGGTAAGTCAAAGTATATGTTATTTGCCATTTGAAAAGAAAGTTACTAACTTAGAATTTTTTGATAAATAATAATTGTGCAAAATATATTGGATTTCAAATTTGTCAAAAATTGAAATTTAAGAAGCATTGTAATAATATAACATTAATATTTTGATTTTTCAGGAGATATCATGCGGTGGATGGATAATATGTAAAAAATATTAAGCAGTATATGAATTTTCATATTGCGTAGAGATAACAAAATGAATTTTAAAAAATGTCGACATGGTAATAAGAAATAGCATCATGACAAAGAATATATAACCACAGTTTCATTTTTTATAAATAAAAATTTGTTGTTCCAGATTTTGAAATATAGTGAAACGTTTAATTAGTATCTTAATATCTTTAAATAATTATTATTTTAGAATCAATTGTAATTGTATCATACGTGCTTTTGAATTCGTGCAAGAACATATGTAATTTTGAAGTAGTTATTATTAGGAAATTGTTAGACGCGAACAGTATGCGAAAAGTTAGTATGCAGTGTAATAATTATCAATCAAAACACAAGAATTAAATTCTTAAGGAAAAAATTTCCGGAATTTCTTATTTACATGATTATAAAGAAATCCATAATAAAAAGGAGCTGCTTTCTAATACTTCTCTTCCTTGTAATGCCTACGTTAATAATAACGAGGTTCGACTTTTTGTTTTTAGAGGGATACTGGAAAATTTGAAAGTACAGTACCATTGGGAAGAAAATCACGATATTGAAAACGATATTTGCAAGTAAATTTCCAAAACATCTGTTTTTAAATTTTCGCTTTCTATTTCACATTAAAAGAAAGGGCTGCCTTCTTTCTCTGCAAGACAAAACAAACATTCTGAATCTCGTATCAATGAATGATGTCAATAAGTTATTTTTCTTTTCAGATTGAACAATATTCCAGATTTATTCATAATTTCATACTACGCGAAGAATAGACTTTCATAGGTATATAAAGGAAATATTAAGTATAGGAAAACTCTTTTTCGTTGTAGGTGACATATGCTTCACGGTTGAACACATGTATTTTTGAACACATATAAATGAAAAAGTACTCTTATGGAGAAAAAGAATTGATACCTTCGATTGACATTAGATAATGTATATAAACTTATGAACAATCACTATCAGTTTGTATTTTAGGTGCACACGCAGATTTGTTGGAGTTCTTATAAAATGTACATCCTGTACGAACGTTTTATTCTTCCAAATTTTACGATACTCTCATATAATAACTATATGGATTAAACGTAATATAAATGATCCGAAAATAGACTCGAACGACATTAATTGTCTTTCTATTTATACCAATATCGAAAATACAAGTAAAGCTGGAGCAATAGTATGCAAGAATGGACTATTTATTATTTTAAACCAAATCATAGCATATTCAGAATGCACAGTATTATCATGAAATGTAAATGAATCAGTTATAAACGAACGATTTTACTGTAAAATCATTGCCTCCTTTTTTTCATCTGAAATATAGCAGCAATGAGTACATTCTTTTAATATATAATAAAACGAGATATCTTTATAAAGTTACATATGTCATCACTGGTAACTGTTATCTCGTATGACACCAAATATACCGTTAGTATGGAATGATATTTTTATGAAGATATACTTTAATGATAGATTTTATGAATGAAACGTTATATAAGAAAAATTATCTCTTGTTATTCTATGAAGTGTAGTAGCTAATGAAGATTAATTTTACGAAGTATTAGAGCAAAAGAGAATTAAAAAATTAAAAAGATCTAAATAAGATTGTTCGTGTGGCTTAATTATCTCAATTCTGGTACACCACTTGTTACATTCTAACTAATTAGCGCTAAACAATAACTTGCAAATATTAAAGATATTAACACCTTAATATTAACACCTAAAGGTTTTCAGGAAATTTTATAATATTTGATTATTGTATATCTAGTCATTGATTGATAAAATTTCTTGTATAAGCATAGATCGAGGTTGACGTCATACGCAGATTGCATATCATTGACAGGTATCGTTTTAATTTATTTTATGGCTAGAATCATTTGAATATTATACGAATAATTATTTCCATTCGAACGATTAATAAATCACGTACCTATAAAAGATATATTATGAAAAAGACGTGACGAAACAAAAAAATATTGGAAATTCCGTTGTCATTAGATCAATTATTTTTGCAATGATTTTTATTTCCATGTAATTACATATGAAATGGGTAATTCATTAACATCTCCTCGAATCGAATATAATTCGTTACACTTCACAACGATTCAAATAATGGACGGGAAATATATAATAAGTTTCCTGTCCTTGCGTTAAAATAGTACTGTACAAATCAGATGATACAGGAAATACCCAAAAAACCCAATTACATCCACATTGCATGACAGCACACTTGCAATGGATTTTTGTGATTTCAATGTCACAGACAATGACACAACTAATCAGAACACGTTCGAGGCTATAGACATTGAAATTACCGCGTGTTTAATACGTTTAAAGCATAAATCTAAATTTCACGCGATTATTTCTTTGTACATTGTGAAACTCTTAAATTATCTTAATCGAATAAATAATCCTAATGTAATAAAACATCTTGAAATAGACCTAGATATCTGAAACAGAAACTCGAAGGATAAGAAATCCTAAAAGGTACTAATCCTAAAATAACAAACTCCTAAATAATAAACAAGTGATAAAACCTGTTATAAATAATAAAGCTTACCTGGAATAATCAAATCCTAACTAATCGAAAATAAAATAAGGCAAGCAATTCTTAATCTTTCAAGTAATTTTTCCGAAAACACAGAAAGATAGAGAAATTAAAAAGACGCAGCACAAATTGCAGCACAATGAAAGTTTCAGAGCGATGAATACGATCGTATTAAACTAAATAATTTTCAAAAGTGAAATTACACTGAAACGTATATCGATGATATTTGTCATTTCTACGATCTGTTTCGCTTGATCGTGCTTCTTTTCTAATGTAAATTCAATTTATAATACGAACTAAGTTTCCTTTATTATTATTAGTCCTGCGTCTTTTTAATTCGTCACTTCTTTTATTTCAGAACAATGACGGGCTCCAAGATGCTGTTCGGATGTTTGGCGTTAATTGCTTTTCTGCATCCATTAGATCACGTTTGTACTTCGAGTAGTACAGCTCAAGGTTTGTACTTCGAGTTGTCTTTTTCCATGCACTTCAAATTCCAATACGATCTGGTCACGTGGCCTTCGTACAATTTCGAAATTTTACCTGTTTGGTAATCGTCAATGAAAAAAGAAGTTATGCGTGACCTCAACACATTGAAACAATTTTTATGATTTTTTATTTGCCGGTTGGTCAGCAAGTTAATGGAAAAATTTCACTTAACTATTCGCGTTAATTTCTTCGGTTTAACTTTTGGGAAATGCTTCGTTAGCTTCGGGAATATTCCAACGATTCGTTTTACGTACAAAATAAACATGATAAATATTACATCACGGTAATGAAAACTATTGGCGTGATACCTAAGAGAAAGATGCAGAGACATTCTTAGAATTTCTAATGACACCTTTATAGATTTCTCGTTTAATATCGCTACTACATTTGAATCACTTTTACCTAACGGTGTCACATAGTCTCGTTGGAAATTTGTCAAATTCCTTAAAATGATCACTGAAAATTTTCCTAAATTTCCAAGAATTTATTTATCACGAGGTAAAGAAAATGTGTATTAGAAAGATGAGATCGAAGGTTTACCATTTTTTCAATTATGGCGAACGCAATATGTAATCAATGAAAATTTTATATTTTCACGTTGAAAGTTTCTTCAGATAATTATTATCCAGATGATGACTAACTCTTACGAATTAATGCGTGTCTGTAGGATAATCCGGTAGACTTGATCCGCTTTTTATATCGAAAGTTGAGCAATCGGTGACGCGTTCTTATACACCGAACCGCGAAAAGCAAAATTTCATATGATCTCACCAATTTCGGATGTCAGTCAAATCAGTCAAATAATAAGTTCGCGTTAATATACACGTTCGATTTTTGAAAAGCTTGTTCAATTTAATAAGAGTCTTGGTAACAGGCTTATGTTTTTAGACCTAATTGGTTGTTTTCATTTACAAGTACCTCGTGTTAAAGTACTCATAAAATGACATTAAAATCAGAAAACTAATAACTGAAAGATTATCATTTTTCCTCTGTGGTAGTTTACATATAACATAATGCAACTAACATGTCACGATTAATGCAAAATAAATAAATTACTAATATAGACATTTTTTTAGTAATTTGTATAATCGTGAAACGAATTGAACTTTCTAAAGGCAAATATTAAAGGAAACATGGAATTGATGCCAAATCTATCACAAATATTATTTATACTACTTATTTGCGCAGTTTGAAGCGAATCAAATTGATGAAGGTTTCTTTGTTACATGTTAATTTACATTTTAAAAGACATAACAGGCACGCTAATTAGTTTGCTTAAGATACTTTCGAGATACCAAGTTAGACGCGTTTCCATGAAATCATATCAATTTTACGATGATATTTTTCTATCAAGCATGCAATTATAACCGTATCGTTGATTAGTGCATACAATTATCCATGTACATTCGTCTTTCCGAGTACCGCGCTTCAATATTGCTAATTTCAAATTCGTACATTAATGTTCGTAAATGCTTGAAAATGCTATATAACTGTATCAGCTTCTGTTAAAAACATTTTATAGTAAAATCTCTATAAATTTGTAATATTTTTTAGACAATTTGAATTCATTATATTATACATCATACATTCTAGTCATTTCTAATTAAGTTACTTTTGCGATGTTTAATTACATTTTATGTATATTCTTATAACTCTCTCTGTTACGGCGCGTACGATGGTCCGTGCGCCGTCTGAAACTTTATACTATATACTGATCTACTACATACTATATCCTATAAACTGAATCCTTTGACGTAATCTTAATAGCTTGAAGGAATCTCTAACCCTGTAAGTGTTTTCGGTTTATGGATGGTCCTTAGAACAATGCTTAGGTTTATTGCGCACTCTTACAAATAACGGAGAAAGCGGGTAGTTATTTTTCCAATAAACAATGTCACCCACGAGCCACGTTGGTAGGAGGCTTCCTCCTCCTATCTTCATTCATTAACGTTGGCTATAATCAATGGGCACCCTCACTTTCCTAACGAAAAGTGTGAACAACGAATCCGCGTTCTTCGTTCAGAAAGCACACCCACACTGAGATTTCCTCTCGTGGCGGCACACGAGAACGCAAATCTCACCACTCGAAACCAACTAGTGTCGGACGACGGCAGCGCAGTGGTTAGCGCCATAGAGTACAAACGTTCGGATCCCGGGTTCAAATCCCGGCGCCTCGTACTTTTCCAAAGTCCGATTTTTCTTCCACGACATCTAAATAAGAAGGAAATACAGCAGTACTACACCCCGGCAAGCGACATCTACAGCCAGCAGGCTACAATTATCACGGATATATGAAGGAAGACGGAGAAAAAGAAGAAAAAAAGTGTGTTTCGTCCAGAGCCTGCTAGTGGACTCATCAGTAAGGCTTACCTAGCAGGCTCATGCCTTAGATACAATGGAAGGAGGGGGAAACAAAGCTATGTACATGGCAGAGACATTGAAGACGGATTCCTCCCTCCCACGGCCGGACACTGTATCCAAGGCCGGTCGGATCTCCTACCCTCTCTTGCGACGTATCCCAGTGGAGCGGCCCCACTCTTAATCTAGTTTGGTGGGAAAGGTTCGCGTACACACCGTGTGTAAGAACTATTAAAAACCACACAGTGTATCGCGACTACCTTTCTACTACTTAACCCAAGTCCTATATTATCAGTCTTAGGTCCGAGGCGGCTCCTGTCACGTAAAGTTGGTACTTGGGTGGTAGTAAGAAGGCTGAGTCGTAACCCAACTACTTATTTTCCTTTATAAAACTTTATTATAAACACTTACAAAATAACACCGAACCGGAGAATAGGGGTTGTATGAGTACAGCAACTAGAAGAGGAACAAGAACTGCCCGAGCTGGGTGAAGTCTCGGTTTATATACGTTTTGGTTTTAGGATGTTGAGGGGATAGGTGTAGGTTATGATGTAGAAAAGTGTCCGAAGGTCGGGGGTCCATATCCTATCTCTGATGTGGACTTTGGTGCATCACAGCCTTGGTGTATGCTATGATGATAAGGTGGTGATGTATCCAAAAGTGTCCAAAGGTCGGGGGTCCATATCCTATCTCTGATGTGGACTAAGGTGCGTCACAGTCTTGGTGTATGCTATGATGATAAGGTGGTGATGTGTCCAAAAGTGTTCGAAAGTCGACCGTCGATGTATTATCACTGATGTAGGTTGAGATGTGATTGATGTCACATACCCCCCTCTTTAGATTGATTTTGGTCCTCCAAAATCTTAGTGTTTCCTCAGTATGGAGCGATGGAATTGGACTCTGACTGGCTCGACTTGTACTTGTTCTTCTTCGTCGTGGTATATGCTTTTGCTATTTCAACCTGTGAAGGTTGTTGGCTGGTTAAATTTCGACTACGATTAATAGGGATAATTTGCTAAGTTTGACGAAATGCCGCAGTATCACGTGTTGAATCTTTTGTAGACTTTCTAACAGCCTGTGATATAGAATGAGTTAGTGGTCTTTGAGTAATGGTTTTATACTATCTTGTTGTTTCTTTATAGTTTGATTGTTATCCAGTTGTTCCTTTGATACTTGCATTTCTTTGTTTTGTTTAGCAACTTCTAAAGCCTTTTCAGCATCTACAACTGGTTCTTTTTCCATGCATGTAATTTCTTCTTCAACCAGTACAACTGTGCTTTCCTCTATAGTTCGTGTTTTTGTGTCATTTAGTAAACTTTTCAATTCAATTTCCACAGTATCTGGAGCTTTGGATACCGACTGACTGTCATCTTCTGCATTTTCAATGCCCCAATCATCAAAGATATCCTGAATGACACTTCTTTTGTTAGTTATGCGCACTTTATCTGCTTCACTTATAGATTTATTCCTTCCTTCTGTATTAGCAACATGTATAAGTACGACAATTTTATTATGAATAATTTTCTTTTCTACATTAATTTTATGTGAACTATCAAAAGATCAATCTTGCCATTTCCATTTGTTGTTTCTTGTTATTCTTTTCTTTAATATCAATGTCATCTGCAGTTTCTAGATCACTAATTACTCCTGAGGTAATAGGAGTTATAGAATCGTTTCTTGTCTTTGTATGATTTAATATGTCATAATTGTATTTCTGGCTACAATTTTCAGAAACTTCTTGGGCCACAATTTCTGTTGAAATTACTTCTATAATTGTTCCATCACTTTCTCGTGCTTAACCTATCGAATTAAATTCTTCATTTACAATTTCAGCGTTCTTCATTCCTTTTTGTTCTGCAGAAACATTTTTTTTTCTTCATTGGAATTTACAACAGCATCCTTTTCATGTACAGTTAAAACAATATTTTCTTCTGTACTTTCATTCATATCATTAATATATAATAGTTTCTACAGTCAGTACCATTACTTCTGAACTACTATCAACTAGTTTAGACAAATCTGTGTCTGTATCCGTGAGATGCAATGTTTGGGCTTTATCATCAAAAGTTTCACCAAGTGTTTTAATTAATGCTTGACACTGAGCATTAGTAACACTAACTGTATCTATATTTAACACTGTACAAACGTTGTGTTTCTCAATGTTTTGTTCACCCTCATTTGTATTAAATATTTCAACATCGTTCGTACTTTCTTTATCTAAAGATGTGTCACCTGCATATCTTGAATGATCTCCAATCTCAGTTGTATTCTCTGCTTGCTCTTCTTGAAATTTCTCATCTTTTTTTTTTTTTTATATTGATCATCAATTTGTGGGTCCTTATTTATTATTTTTTGTTCTACTTCATTAATCGCAGCGTTCTTTATGCTCTCTGTCTCACTACTTTCCTTACTTTAAAAATTTTTTTTTGTTTTTATTTAAATCTGTTACATCACATTTATTTACTACTAAACCATCTTGAATTGTATTATCTGTACATTCCTGTGACTTATTTTTTTTTTTTTTTTTTTGATTTTCTGGAATATCATGCACATTCTTTATAATATCAGTCGTTGATTCTGATATTAATGAAGAAGATACATCTACTTTTATCGATGATTCTACTTTATTAATGTCACTGTGCACTTCATCTAGTTGTTCCATAGTAAAACATCAAGATTGTTACAATTACTTAAGAAGTCATGGATTGTTATTTAAATATTTACTGCACTTTTCCATCAATGTAACCCTTTATGGCAGTTTGACATTCTACAGAACACCAATGCTGTATCAGTTTATATTTTTCTTCATCATGAAGTTTTATTATATCACCTAATTCTTCCTGATGTTTTTTTTTCTTTTTTTTTCAATTTTCAAATAAGAGTGTGTTTTCTATGTGAATCTTTTAATTCTTGGTTCGCCTCAAGTAAGCGATTATTAACATCTTTGGAAAGTTTTTGGACGTTTTCCAGTTCTTTTCTAAGAAAATTATTTTGTTCGTTCATATCTTTTACTTTACCTTCAATTTCTACCCTACGCAATATTTCAAATTTATTTTCATTGACAAGGATCATTTTTCTTATTTTTCAAAATCCAGTTTCAATTTATTAGTTTCTTCTTCATATTTATATCCAAAATCACCCACTTTTTCATATTCACCCTTTAGTTCGTCTAGTTCACATTGAAGGGCAGATTATTTGTCCTTGTGGTTCAAGAACTACATTTTATCTCTTTTGCATCTTTAGCTCCAGCTTCACGTTCCTCCATTGAATTACTAACACATGAATTAAGTTTGGCCTTTTTTTTTTTGTTCCAGCAAGTCAACTTCATATTTGTGACTTATGTTATTTCTTCTAATTTTATTGTTAGTTCTTCAATTTGTATTCCAAAAGATTGAACTCTTTTTACGTGCGTGTGTGTGTGTTTTTTTTTTTGTAACTCGTCGAGTTGCAATTCTAATTTTTGCACTTCCTCCTTCATGTCCTCTATGTGCTTCTCGAAACTGTCTTTGTCGGTTGCAATTCTCAATTTTTGCACTTCCTCCTTCATGTCCTCTATGTGCTTCTCGAAATCTTGTGTCGTCCTGTCTTTGTCGGAACATTCTACTTGAAGATCAGCGAGTTGATGCTCGGGATCGTAATTCAATTTTTGGTCGTTAGCAGTAATAAGCTCACGTAACTTCACTTTTGAATTTGATCTTGTTTGGTCTAGATTGTGTTTTCGTGGTGCTTGTGGTGTTCTAAAAGTAATCGTCACGTTGCTTGCATTTTTAGTGCACATTGATACACTGCACTCTGCACAGGCAATGCTTTTGTTGTCATGAAATCTCTCTAACTTTTCAGTAACAAAACCTTTTATTTTATTATTTATTTTTGGATCATGCGCCCCTGGTGAAGATACATTATGTGTTCTCTTTACCTTTATTATGCACACGTTTTCCTTTTGCTCTCAATTTTTCGATCATCTTGTGCTGTTCTATATATTGTGTTCTTATGTTCTTCGCATATAAATCCTGTCGATTGATTTTATCTTTCAGTTGAGGTACATGTTTAATTCTTTACCTGTGATTATGATGAACAACCTCAGCGTATTTCCTTTCTCTCTTTTTTTTTTTATGGATTTCTTGATAATCTTTTAGAAGTTGCTCGTTATATTTGGAAAGCTTTCTCACTTCGTCTTCAGCTGTTTCCTAACGGGATTTTTCTTCTTCAAGTTTTTCTGTAATCATTTTTTCTAAACTTCTCCATTTATTCTGTTCTTCTTCGAGTAATTCATTACGTTTCGGTATCTGGCTATCTTTTCCTTTAAAACATTTTATTTTATCAGAGAGTTCTCCTATTTTCAAACTTGCTTCATTTAAGGTAACTTTATGAATTTCCGATTGATGCTTTAACATTTGATGTAAGTCTTCTATTGCTGTTTCACGTTCTTTCAACTGTTCATTAAATTCGTTGTTTAGCATATCCACTCGAGAAATTTCGAGTTCTTGAGCATCGTTTCTTCTTTTAGAAATTTGGCTTATTTTCTCTCGCCTGCTGCTACATGTTGCTGTCATTTTATCAACTTCTTTCTTCTTTTTTTTTCTTTTTTTTTTTTGAACTTAAAATCTTGATTTAAGGTTTGTGTTTCACTATATGATTTATTATTATTAACTAGTTCAACATTATTTTCAGTAGATTTTTTTTCGCGTGATTTTTATACTTATTTAAATAGTTTAACATGAGCAAATGCATCGTACGTCGGATATACCATTTTTAATAAATTGTCGCCTTTACAACTCGAGTTACCTCTAAACGAGTCGCATGATTGATCAATAAGCCATGAGTAATTATGCAAATTCAGTTTTTTTCATCTATTTATTTGAATATTATAACAAAGACTTTACATTGAATATTTTATTAAAATTGTAAGTTTTTCATAAACGCTTCAAAATCCACAGTCTATTGATCAACTCCTCTATCCTTTCTCTTTCTCCTCACTAAAATAGATAAATTCCTAATGTAGTTTGTGGATAATATTTCTTTTTTTTTTTTCTAAAGCAAATCACATTTATCATCTGATATATTTTTTGAAATAATTTCTGTCTGTACATTTTCTTCTTTTTCCTTACTCCTCTTTCTCTTTCTAATGAATTCTTTTTATTCCGTAAAATAGTTTTTGTATATTCAATTTTGTTAAGTGCAATCCTTATTTCTGATAACTTAGTTTTATTAGATAATTCTTGTGAATCTTCTACTACATCTTCCATATCATTTTGAGTGCGGCTTCTACCTTCAGTAAATTTAATATCTTGAACCGTATCATTAATTTCAATAGCTCTTTCGGTATCAAGTAAATCGCACTTATTATTTAATATACCTTTTGAATTGACTTCTGTCTCTGCAGTTTCTTCTTTTGTATCTTCTTCGAGTTTTCTTTGTTCTTCTAATCCACCCTTCTCATTTTGTAGGATCTTCCTTGTATCTTCATCTTTTTTAACTTCGACTTTATCCGATCTCCTAGGTCTGCCTCTATGTTTCGCTTCATCAGTTGCTATTACACCCGTTACTGCATTATCATTTTCTACAGATTTATACCTATCGCTATCACTAGCTGTGTTCGTTAAAAGAACTTCCCTTCGTTGACGAGTATCAGTTGTTTCGTTTTCACTATCTGAAATTGATTTTTGTTTAACACCTCTTTTTTCTTCTTTGGCAAATTTATTTTCTACATTTTCCGATGCCTTTTGCTTATTAATTATTTCAGACTTGTCTTCGATTAATTTCGTCTTTAAAGCGCTTCGCAAAATTTTATTTGTGTTTGATTGTCTGGTTTGATTATAAACAATTTCTTCAAATTTTGGCGAAGTAGCAGGCTTTGCAGCAACATTATAACGACTGTTCCGTTTACTACTATCTAACATAGATGGAGATGGATTCTTGTCATCTTTATTCTCTAAAGACTTCTCTTGTGTATTAGCATCTAAATTTCTCGACATAAGATCTGCTGAAGTTTTTGATTCTGTAGTGTCACACGCATTTTTCGCTGTCATCATTTGGTCTTCTTCTATAAGCAAATGTTCATTATTGTAAGCATTATCTCTTGCTTTTTGTATGGATTCTAATGATATATTTTGTTCAACGTTGTCTATTGATTTTGTATCATTTTCAGCAGTTGATTTACTAACTGCTTCTAATTCCTTCGTTTCAATTTGGTTTTCTTTATTTGTATCGCCGTCCAAAATATTTCTCATTGAAATATTGTCCTTCTTGTTATGATCTTTTTCTGCTTCTCCTAAACTTTTACTTTTTTTGTCAAACCATTCTTGTAAATTTTGAGTATCTTGTGACAAAGATGGTGACAAATCATTATACAATACTGCAATATCTTCTTTCCTTCGTTTCACAGACTCTTTCTGGTATTCTGTTGAGCTATTGACATCAAACATTAAGTCTGTTTTAATAAAAATATAATCCTGTGAAGCGGTGTCAATTGATACTTTCTTTTCATAAGAATTTTCTACATTAGACTGCAATTCTTTTGAAAATTCTTTCAAAACCATTTCTTCATTTCCTACAGTAACGTCTGTTTTCTCCAAGCTTTTGTTCAAATTATTAGAAACTAAACTACCCTGATAACTCCGACTAGTCGCTGCTTTAATAGTCTCCTTTAACAGTTTTCTTAACTTGATTTCGTTCTGCTTCTGCATAGCGTCTAGTATGGCCCGAATACTTGGATCCACACCAGTAGCCATAGGGCTAACAGAAGATGTGTCTTCTGATTTTTTGCTCATAGTGGTTATTGTACTGTTGTTGGAGTCTGTACTAGCGAAGCTATTGCGACGAGTACGATAATATTTAAAAGAATCCAGTTCTTTACCTGAATATTCTTCTTTTCGTGACCAGTTTCAGTTTTGGTGATGACCGTAGTCCGCTTTCCGTAGAAGTCGTTTTCACGCAAAGTGAGCTGATCTGCAGTCGATCGCATCCGAAATGCGTAATTTCGTTTTCTTGAAGTTGATGGATCCTGGCACGGATCGCCAAAATGTCACGTAAAATGGATACTTGGGTTGCGAGAGAAAAGAAAGCTGAGTCGTAGCCCAACTATTAATTCTCTTTTATCGAACTTTATTATGACTTTGGCACTTACAGTAGAATAACGTTGAACAGAGAAAGGGGTGTTGTACAAGAACAGCAACTAGAACGAGAACTCCCCGGGCTGGGTGAAGTCTCGGCTTATATACACCCTGGCTTGGGGATGTTGGGGGGTTTGGTGTGGATTCCAAGGAGTCCGAAAGTCGGGGTTGGGGCCTTATCTCTGATGGGGACTAAGATGCGTCGCGGCGTTGGCGTCCGACAGTCGGGAGTCGATGTCTTTTCTCTGAGAGGTAATTGGTGTCACACGGTCAACGGGACGAACTCTCCATCTAACAAAGGCATTAAGTAATCCTATAGCTCTCCTTAAAAGAAAGATTTGTAGCGGCACATGGCAGTAAACATTCCAACGGTTTCTGTCCCGTAGCTCGCCACACGCAGATCCTATTCTCCGGGCAGGATGTTTACCAGATGTCGACGCGTCTCCACAGTACGTGATCGGCTAGCCCGAGGACCGTCATAAACACTAATATCTAGTTACCTAAAATCCTTCAACAGATACACAGTCTTTGTCCCAGTTACGGGAAGACAGGAGAGACCTATTTTTCCACGAACGACGTCTCCCACTAGCAACCCTCCCTCAAGGGCGGCTAGCATCCTTTTCTAACTACCGATATGGAGATTGGCCAATTAGCAGCAACGTCAATTTCCCTTACTTTCCGAACGTAGGATGTCCCCGACGAATCCGATGATCTCGTGTCCTTAGACACACCCCGTCATATTTTTCCTCTGGGGTATCACCGGGTCGGAAAGTCTCTCTCTCTTGCAGTCTCATCGACAAAAAAGGATTAACTCCTTACAGTCAGCGAATATTAACACAGAATCCGACTTAGATTTTTTGCGAGTGCGTACGACTACCGTCCCGTTGCCCGCGGATTCGTTATTGAACCTAGGATCATTGTCATTAGTCTCTCGAGTATCTAATAACCACGGTTACTTGTCCGGTTCTATGGTAATCGTATTTGCACTAGTCAATGTCTTCTCTATTGCATAACGACAACGTGTAACCCAAACGAAGATTCGTTTCACGCCCCTAACCCTAATTCTAATGTAAACCCGACGTATATATATATAAATAAATAAATAATTATAAATTAATATTACCTATTATTAATAATAATTTAATTATATATCTCAAGATAATAAAATATTTATAATTTATATTAATTTTTATATATAAATATTTAATTATATATAATGCATTTTTTTCAATTTAAAGTTAAAATATTTATATTTATATTTTAATTTTTTTATAAAATTAAATATATGTATAAAGATTTTAAAATTAATATATTTAAAATTAATAATTATATATTAATATATACTTATATACAAGATAATTCAATTTTTTCAATTTTTATCAATTTTATTAAAAAATTTTATTTTATTACGTTAAATATTTATAAATTATTTTAATTTAATTATCTAATTAAATTATTATTAATTAATTATAATAGCAATATTTATAATAGTATTGTTAATTTTTTATTTTTATATTTTAAAATATATATATAATGTACGTATCCATTATGTATTTCCAATGTACGTACAGCAGATACTCACAGGAAAAACCAACGAGACTAATAATAAAATCAATGAATTAGAAAAAAAGAGCTATAGACAAATATCTTATAATATACCGTGGCATAATCTGCAATTTATTATAAAATAATTGATCCGAGCAGTATCAATTATAAAAGAAGATGGCTGAATATGATAGACACTGTCGAACACTAATCAAATATAATCATTTAGTTAATCTTTAAGATTTAAGTTAAGATACATCTTTGAGGAATCAATAAGTCTTTCGCTAATAGCCTAATAGATCTCTTGATAGATCAAACGAAGAAATACCTAACCGCGATTACAGCCAATTGGTACATATTATTCGATACATAATTAATATTTGTATCACGTACAGCGATGCAAGTGGTATTGAAGAAAATAGCCATTTTATGTTACAACTATAACGAGTAAATTTACTCGTTTAACTTGAGAGGAATTAAAAAGGTACCTGACTTTTAAATAAGCATTAAATAAGAAATTTAAATATCGCAGACGGTGATGTAGGTGTTATTCAAGAAAAGAGAACATTTTATTTTGTAATTAGCACGAGTAAATGAACGAATATCGATAATATAATATAATGATTAATATGAATTTTATCTGGCTGATTATTTAAATACCATAACATATTTCACAGTAACGTCATCGACTGCCGTTAGGCTCTTTTCCCTTTTTGTTCAAACTAATTGATAGTCGAAAACTAGTATCAAGGAGGTGTGAATTTAGTCTTAGTTTGTAGAAACTATTAAAATGATAAAAATGGATAGCGTATTAAATCGTCGAAGGCGCCAATTTACGATAAAAATTAAGAAATTGTTCAATTTTATTTTGTTATAATGGAAAACCCGTCCTTTGCTATGTCAAGAGATCGTTAACGTTTGATTGACATCTCGACACCTTGTTAAGATATATAAGGAACGCGGAAGTCGCGCGTGAGCTCTTTCGTGCCTGAAATTCCGGACAGTGAACATCCAAGAAGAATTTAAATATAAGGTAAATAAAAAAAAATATCAAATAACAACATTGTAACTAGTAATTTATAACGTCTAAGCCATTAATTTACAATACTTGAGAAATTAATTTATAATATTTAAGCTATTAATTTATAACATTTAAGCCATTAATATATAACATATAAGCAATTAATTTATAACGTCTAAACTATTAATTTATAACATTTGTTGAGATATGTATAATTTTCTGTGTTGGACTGGGTTAAATGTGTAGTAGAGATACTTGTATGTGAATATCAGCGTGTGGATGTATGTGTGTGCGCGGCGTCTCGAAAACAGATGAATGTAAACTGTTCAGTCCGTT
>NW_022884959.1:0-27142 GCF_011952205.1 Bombus bifarius | reverse complement strand
ACAAAGAATATATAAACACAGTTTCATTTTTTATAAATAAAAATTTGTTGTTCCAGATTTTGAAATATAGTGAAACGTTTAATTAGTATCTTAATATCTTTAAATAATTATTATTTTAGAATCAATTGTAATTGTATCATACGTACTTTTGAATTCGTGCAAGAACATATGTAATTTTGAAGTAATTGAAGAAATTGAATTATTAGGAAATTGTTAGACGCGAATAGTATGCGAAATGTTAGTATGCAGTGTAATAATTATCAATCAAAACACAAGAATTAAATTCTTGAGGAAAAAATTTCCGGAATTTCTTATTTACACGATTATAAAGAAATCCATAATAAAAAGGAGCTGCTTTCTAATACTTCTCTTCCTTGTAATGCCTATGTTAATAATAACGAGGTTCGACTTTTTGTTTTTAGAGGGATACTGGAAAATTTGAAAGTACAGTACCATTGGGAAGAAAATCACGATATTGAAAACGATATTTGCAAGTAAATTTCCAAAAAATCTGTTTTCAAATTTTCGCTTTCTATTTCACATTAAAAGAAAGGGCTGCCTTCTTTTTCTGCAAGACAAAACAAACATTCTGAATCTCGTATCAATGAATGATGTCAATAAGTTATTTTTCTTTTCAGATTGAACAATATTCCAGATTTATTCATAATTTCATACTACGCGAAGAATAGACTTTCATAGGTATATAAAGGAAATATTAAGTATAGGAAAACTCTTTTTCGTTGTAGGTGACATATGCTTCACGGTTGAACACATGTATTTTTGAACACACATAAATGAAAAAGTACTCTTATGGAGAGAAAGAATTGATACCTTCGATTGACATTAGATAATGTATATAAACTTATGAACAATCACTATCAGTTTGTATTTTTGGTGCACACGCAGATTTGTTGGAGTTCTTATAAAATGTACTTCCTGTACGAACGTTTTATTCTTTCAAATTTTACGATACTATGTCTCATATAATAACTATATGGATTAAACGTAATATAAATGATCCGAAAATAGACTCGAACGACATTAATTGTCTTTCTATTTATACCAATATCGAAAATACAAGTAAAGCTGGAGCAATAGTATGCAAGAATGGACTATTTATTATTTTAAACCAAATCATAGCATATTCAGAATGCACAGTATTATCATGAAATGTAAATGAATCAGTTTTAAACGAACGATTTTACTGTAAAATCGTTGCCTCCTTTTTTTCATCTGAAATATAGCAGCAATGAGTACATTCTTTTAATATATAATAAAACGAGATATCTTTATAAAGTTACATATGTCATCACTGGTAACTGTTATCTCGTATGACACCAAATATACCGTTAGTATGGAATGATATTTTTATGAAGATATACTTTAATGATAGATTTTATGAATGAAACGTTATATAAGAAAAATTATCTCTTGTCATTCTATGAAGTGTAGTAGCTAATGAAGATTAATTTTACGAAGTATTAGAGCAAAAGAGAATTAAAAAATTAAAAAGATCTAAATAAGATTGTTCGTGTGGCTTAATTATCTCAATTCTGGTACACCACTTGTTACATTCTAACTAATTAGCGCTAAACAATAACTTGCAAATATTAAAGATATTAACACCTTAATATTAACACCTAAAGGTTTTCAGGAAATTTTATAATATTTGATTATTGTATATCTAGTCATTGATTGATAAAATTTCTTGTATAAGCATAGATCGAGGTTGACGTCATACGCAGATTGCATATCATTGACAGGTATCGTTTTAATTTATTTTATGGCTAGAATCATTTGAATATTATACGAATAATTATTTCCATTCGAACGATTAATAAATCACGTACCTATAAAAGATATATTATGAAAAAGACGTGACGAAACAAAAAAATATTGGAAATTCCGTTGTCATTAGATCAATTATTTTTGCAATGATTTTTATTTCCATGTAATTACATATGAAATGGGTAATTCATTAACATCTCCTCGAATCGAATATAATTCGTTACACTTCACAACGATTCAAATAATGGACGGGAAATATATAATAACTTTCCTGTCCTTGCGTTAAAATAGTACTGTACAAATCAGATGATACAGGAAATACCCAAAAAACACAATTACATCCACATTGCATGACAGCACACTTGCAATGGATTTTTGTGATTTCAATGTCACAGACAATGACACAACTAATCAGAACACGTTCGAGGCTATAGACATTGAAAATACCGCGTGTTTAATACGTTTAAAGCATAAATCTAAATTTCACGCGATTATTTCTTTGTACATTGTGAAACTCTTAAATTATCTTAATCGAATAAATAATCCTAATGTAATAAAACATCTTGAAATAGACCTAGATATCTGAAACAGAAACTCGAAGGATAAGAAATCCTAAAAGGTACTAATCCTAAAATAACAAACTCCTAAATAATAAACAAGTGATAAAACCTGTTATAAATAATAAAGCTTACCTGGAATAATCAAATCCTAACTAATCGAAAATAAAATAAGGCAAGCAATTCTTAATCTTTCAAGTAATTTTTCCGAAAACACAGAAAGATAGAGAAATTAAAAAGATGCAGCACAAATTGCAGCACAATGAAAGTTTCAGAGCGATGAATACGATCGTATTAAACTAAATAATTTTCAAAAGTGAAATTACACTGAAACGTATATCGATGATATTTGTCATTTCTACGATCTGTTTCGCTTGATCGTGCTTCTTTTCTGATGTAAATTCAATTTATAATACGAACTAAGTTTCCTTTATTATTATTAGTCCTGCGTCTTTTTAATTCGTCACTTCTTTTATTTCAGAACAATGACGGGCTCCAAGATGCTGTTCGGATGTTTGGCGTTAATTGCTTTTCTGCATCCATTAGTTCACGTTTGTACTTCGAGTAGTACAGCTCAAGGTTTGTACTTCGAGTTGTCTTTTTCCAAGCACTTCAAATTCCAATACGATCTGGTCACGTGGCCTTCGTACAATTTCGAAATTTTACCTGTTTGGTAATCGTCAATGAAAAAAGAAGTTATGCGTGACCTCAACACATTGAAACAATTTTTATGATTTTTTATTTGCCGGTTGGTCAGCAAGTTAATGGAAAAATTTCACTTAACTATTCGCGTTAATTTCTTCGGTTTAACTTTTGGGAAATGCTTCGTTAGCTTCGGGAATATTCCAACGATTCGTTTTACGTACAAAATAAGCATGATAAATATTACTTCACGGTAATGAAGACTATTGGCGTAATACCTAAGATAAAGATGCAGAGACATTCTTAGAATTTCTAATGACACCTTTATAGATTTCTCGTTTAATATCGCTACTACATTTGAGTCACTTTTACCTAACGGTGTCACATAGTCTCGTTGGAAATTTGTCAAATTCCTTAAAATGATCACTGAAAATTTTCCTAAATTTCCAAGAATTTATTTATCACGAGGTAAAGAAAATGTGTATTAGAAAGATGAGATCGAAGGTTTACCATTTTTTCAATTATGGCGAACGCAATATGTAATCAATGAAAATTTTATATTTTCACGTTGAAAGTTTCTTCAGATAATTATTATCCAGATGATGACTAACTCTTACGAATTAATGCGTTTCTGTAGGATAATCCGGTAGACTTGATCCGCTTTTTATATCGAAAGTTGAGCAATCGGTGACGCGTTCTTATACACCGAACCGCGAAAAGCAAAATTTCATATGATCTCACCAATTTCGGATGTCAATCAAATCAGTCAAATCAGTCAAATAATAAGTTCGCGTTAATATACACGTTCGATTTTTGAAAAGCTTGTTCAATTTAATAAGAGTCTTGGTAACAGGCTTATGTTTTTAGACCTAATTGGTTGTTTTCATTTACAAGTACCTCGTGTTAAAGTACTCATAAAATGACATTAAAATCAGAAAACTAATAACTGAAAGATTATCATTTTTCCTCTGTGGTAGTTTACATATAACATAATGCAACTAACATGTCACGATTAATGCAAAATAAATAAATTACTAATATAGACATTTTTTTAGTAATTTGTATAATCGTGAAACGAATTGGACTTTCTAAAGGCAAATATTAAAGGAAACATGGAATTGATGCCAAATCTATCACAAATATTATTTATACTACTTATTTGCGCAGTTTGAAGCGAATCAAATTGATGAAGGTTTCTTTGTTACATGTTAATTTACATTTTAAAAGACATAACAGGCACGCTAATTAGTTTGCTTAAGATACTTTCGAGATACCAAGTTAGACGCGTTTCCATGAAATCATATCAATTTTACGATGATATTTTTCTATCAAGCATGCAATTATAACCGTATCGTTGATTAGTGCATACAATTATCCATGTACATTCGTCTTTCCGAGTACCGCGCTTCAATATTGCTAATTTCAAATTCGTACATTAATGTTCGTAAATGCTTGAAAATGCTATATAACTGTATCAGCTTCTGTTAAAAACATTTTATAGTAAAATCTCTATAAATTTGTAATATTTTTTAGACAATTTGAATTCATTATATTATACATCATACATTCTAGTCATTTCTAATTAAGTTACTTTTGAGATGTTTAATTACATTTTATGTATATTCTTATAACTCTCTCTGTTACGGCGCGTACGATGGTCCGTGCGCCGTCTGAAACTTTATACTATATACTGATCTACTACATACTATATCCTATAAACTGAATCCTTTGACGTAATCTTAATAGCTTGAAGGAATCTCTAACCCTGTAAGTGTTTTCGGTTTATGGATGGTCCTTAGAACAATGCTTAGGTTTATTGCGCACTCTTACAAATAACGGAGAAAGCGGGTAGTTATTTTTCCAATAAACAATGTCACCCACGAGCTATGTTGGTAGGAGGCTTCCTCCTCCTATCTTCATTCATTAACGTTGGCTATAATCAATGGGCACCCTCACTTTCCTAACGAAAAGTGTGGACAACGAATCCGCGTTCTTCGTTCAGAAAGCACACCCACACTGAGATTTCCTCTCGTGGCGGCACACGAGAACGCAAATCTCACCACTCGAAACCAACTAGTGTCGGGCGACGGCAGCGCAGTGGTTAGCGCCATAGAGTACAAACGTTCGGATCCCGGGTTCAAATCCCGGCGCCTCGTACTTTTCCAAAGTCCGATTTTTCTTCCACGACATCTAAATAAGAAGGAAATACAGCAGTACTACACCCCGGCAAGCGACATCTACAGCCAGCAGGCTACAATAATCACGGATATATGAAGGAAGACGGAGAAAAAGAAGAAAAAAAGTGTGTTTCGTCCAGAGCCTGCTAGTGGACTCATCGGTAAGGCTTACCTAGCAGGCTCATGCCTTAGATACAATGGAAGGAGGGGGAAACAAAGCTATGTACATGGCAGAGACATTGAAGACGGATTCCTCCCTCCCACGGCCGGACACTGTATCCAAGGCCGGTCGGATCTCCTACCCTCTCTTGCGACGTATCCCAGTGGAGCGGCCCCACTCTTAATCTAGTTTGGTGGGAAAGGTTCGCGTACACACCGTGTGTAAGAACTATTAAAAACCACACAGTGTATCGCGACTACCTTTCTACTACTTAACCCAAGTCCTATATTATCAGTCTTAGGTCCGAGGCGGCTCCTGTCACGTAAAGTTGGTACTTGGGTGGTAGTAAGAAGGCTGAGTCGTAACCCAACTACTTATTTTCCTTTATAAAACTTTATTATAAATGTTCACACTTACAAAATAACACCGAACCGGAGAATAGGGGTTGTATGAGTACAGCAACTAGAAGAGGAACAAGAACTGCCCGAGCTGGGTGAAGTCTCGGTTTATATACGTTTTGGTTTTAGGATGTTGAGGGGATAGGTGTAGGTTATGACGTAGAAAAGTGTCCGAAGGTCGGGGGTCCATATCCTATCTCTGATGTGGACTTTGGTGCATCACAGCCTTGGTGTATGCTATGATGATAAGGTGGTGATGTATCCAAAAGTGTCCAAAGGTCGGGGGTCCATATCCTATCTCTGATGTGGACTAAGGTGCGTCACAGTCTTGGTGTATGCTATGATGATAAGGTGGTGATGTGTCCAAAAGTGTTCGAAAGTCGACCGTCGATGTATTATCACTGATGTAGGTTGAGATGTGATTGATGTCACATACCCCCCTCTTTAGATTGATTTTGGTCCTCCAAAATCTTAGTGTTTCCTCAGTATGGAGCGATGGAATTGGACTCTGTCTGGCTCGACTTGTACTTGTTCTTCTTCGTCGTGGTATATGCTTTTGCTATTTCAACCTGTGAAGGTTGTTGGCTGGTTAAATTTCGACTACGATTAATAGGGACAATTTGCTAAATTTGACGAAATGCCGCAGTATCACGTGTTGAATCTTTTGTAGACTTTCTAACAGCCTGTGATATAGAATGAGTTAGTGGTCTTTGAGTAATGGTTTTATACTATCTTGTTGTTTCTTTATAGTTTGATTGTTATCCAGTTGTTCCTTTGATACTTGCATTTCTTTGTTTTGTTTAGCAACTTCTAAAGCCTTTTCAGCATCTACAACTGGTTCTTTTTCCATGCATGTAATTTCTTCTTCAACCAATACAACTGTGCTTTCCTCTATAGTTCGTGTTTTTGTGTCATTTAGTAAACTTTTCAATTCAATTTCCACAGTATCTGGAGCTTTGGATACCGACTGACTGTCATCTTCTGCATTTTCAATGCCCCAATCATCAAAGATATCCTGAATGACACTTCTTTTGTTAGTTATGCGCACTTTATCTGCTTCACTTATAGATTTATTCCTTCCTTCTGTATTAGCAACATGTATAAGTACGACAATTTTATTATGAATAATTTTCTTTTCTACATTAATTTTATGTGAACTATCAAAAGATCAATCTTGCCATTTCCATTTGTTGTTTCTTGTTATTCTTTTCTTTAATATCAATGTCATGTGCAGTTTCTAGATCACTAATTACTCCTGAGGTAATAGGAGTTATAGAATCGTTTCTTGTCTTTGTATGATTTAATATGTCATAATTGTATTTCTGGCTACAATTTTCAGAAACTTCTTGGGTCACAATTTCTGTTGAAATTACTTCTATAATTGTTCCATCACTTTCTCGTGCTTAACCTATCGAATTAAATTCTTCATTTACAATTTCAGCGTTCTTCATTCCTTTTTGTTCTGCAGAAACATTTTTTTTTCTTCATTGGAATTTACAACAGCATCCTTTTCACGTACAGTTAAAACAATATTTTCTTCTGTACTTTCATTCATATCATTAATATATAATAGTTTCTACAGTCAGTACCGTTACTTCTGAACTACTATCAACTAGTTTAGACAAATCTGTGTCTGTATCCGTGACATGCAATGTTTGGGCTTTATCATCAAAAGTTTCACCAAGTGTTTTAATTAATGCTTGACACTGAGCATTAGTAACACTAACTGTATCTATATTTAACACTGTACAAACGTTGTGTTTCTCAATGTTTTGTTCACCCTCATTTGTATTAAATATTTCAACATCGTTCGTACTTTCTTTATCTAAAGATGTGTCACCTGCATATCTTGAATGATCTCCAATCTCAGTTGTATTCTCTGCTTGCTCTTCTTGAAATTTCTCATCTTTTTTTTTTTATATTGATCATCAATTTGTGGGTCCTTATTTATTATTTTTTGTTCTACTTCATTAATCGCAGCGTTCTTTATGCTCTCTGTCTCACTACTTTCCTTACTTAAAAAATTTTTTTTTGTTTTTATTTAAATCTGTTACATCACATTTATTTACTACTAAACCATCTTGAATTGTATTATCTGTACATTCCTGTGACTTATTTTTTTTCTTTTTTGATTTTCTGGAATATCATGCACATTCTTTATAATATCAGTCGTTGATTCTGATATTAATGAAGAAGATACATCTACTTTTATCGATGATTCTACTTTATTAATGTCACTGTGCACTTCATCTAGTTGTTCCATAGTAAAACATCAAGATTGTTACAATTACTTAAGAAGTCATGGATTGTTATTTAAATATTTACTGCACTTTTCCATCAATGTAACCCTTTATGGCAGTTTGACATTCTACAGAACACCAATGCAGTATCAGTTTATATTTTTCTTCATCATGAAGTTTTATTATATCACCTAATTCTTCCTGATGTTTTTTTTTCTTTTTTTTTCAATTTTCAAATAAGAGTGTGTTTTCTATGTGAATCTTTTAATTCTTGGTTCGCCTCAAGTAAGCGATTATTAACATCTTTGGAAAGTTTTTGGACGTTTTCCAGTTCTTTTATAAGAAAATTATTTTGTTCGTTCATATCTTTTACTTTACCTTCAATTTCTACCCTACGCAATATTTCAAATTTATTTTCATTGACAAGGATCATTTTTCTTATTTTTCAAAATCCAGTTTCAATTTATTAGTTTCTTCTTCATATTTATATCCAAAATCACCCACTTTTTCATATTCACCCTTTAGTTCGTTTAGTTCACATTGAAGGGCAGATTATTTGTCCTTGTGGTTCAAGAACTACATTTTATCTCTTTTGCATCTTTAGCTCCAGCTTCACGTTCCTCCATTGAATTACTAACACATGAATTAAGTTTGGCCTTTTTTTTTTGTTCCAGCAAATCAACTTCATATTTGTGACTTATGTTATTTCTTCTAATTTTATTGTTAGTTCTTCAATTTGTATTCCAAAAGATTGAACTCTTTTTACGTGCGTGTGTGTGTGTTTTTTTTTTGTAACTCGTCGAGTTGCAATTCTAATTTTTGCACTTCCTCCTTCATGTCCTCTATGTGCTTCTCGAAATCTTGTGTCGTCCTGTCTTTGTCGGAACATTCTACTTGAAGATCAGCGAGTTGATGCTCGGAATCGTAATTCAATTTTTGGTCGTTAGCAGTAATAAGCTCACGTAACTTCACTTTTGAACTTGATCTTGTTTGGTCTTGATTGTGTTTTCGTGGTGCTTGTGGTGTTCTAAAAGTAATCGTCACGTTGCTTGCATTTTTAGTGCACATTGATACACTGCACTCTGCACAGGCAATGCTTTTGTTGTCATGAAATCTCTCTAACTTTTCAGTAACAAAACCTTTTATTTTATTATTTAATTTTGGATCATGCGCCCCTGGTGAAGATACATTATGTGTTCTCTTTACCTTTATTATGCACACGTTTTCCTTTTGCTCTCAACTTTTCGATCATCTTGTGCTGTTCTATATATTGTGTTCTTATGTTCTTCGCATATAAATCCTGTCGATTGATTTTATCTTTCAGTTGAGGTACATGTTTAATTCTTTACCTGTGATTATGATGAACAACCTCAGCGTATTTCCTTTCTCTCTTTTCTTTTTTTATGGATTTCTTCATAATCTTTTAGAAGTTGCTCGTTATATTTGGAAAGCTTTCTCACTTCGTCTTCAGCTGTTTCCTAACGGGATTTTTCTTCTTCAAGTTTTCTGTAATCATTTTTTCTAAACTTCTCCATTTATTCTGTTCTTCTTCGAGTAATTCATTACGTTTCGGTATCTGGCTATCTTTTCCTTTAAAACATTTAATTTTATCAGAGAGTTCTCCTATTTTCAAACTTGCTTCATTTAAGGTAACTTTATGAATTTCCGATTGATGCTTTAACATTTGATGTAAGTCTTCTATTGCTGTTTCACGTTCTTTCAACTGTTCATTAAATTCGTTGTTTAGCATATCCACTCGAGAAATTTCGAGTTCTTGAGCATCATTTCTTCTTTTAGAAATTTGGCTTATTTTCTCTCGCCTGCTGCTACATGTTGCTGTCATTTTATCAACTTCTTTCTTCTTTTTTTTTCTTTTTTTTTTGAACTTAAAATCTTGATTTAAGGTTTGTGTTTCACTATATGATTTATTATTATTAACTAGTTCAACATTATTCTCAGTAGATTTTTTTTCGCGTGATTTTTATACTTATTTAAATAGTTCAACACGAGCAAATGCATCGTACGTCAGATATACCATTTTTAATAAATTGTCGCCTTTACAACTCGAGTTACCTCTGAACGAGTCGCATGATTGATCAATAAGCCATGAGTAATTATGCAAATTCAGTTTTTTTCATCTATCTATCTGAATATTATAACAAAGACTTTACATTGAATATTTTATTAAAATTGTAAGTTTTTCATAAACGCTTCAAAATCCACAGTCTATTGATCAACTCCTCTATCCTTTCTCTTTCTCCTCACTAAAATAGATAAATTCCTAATGTAATTTGTGGATAATATTTTTTTTTTCTAAAGCAAATCACATTTATCATCTGATATATTTTTTGAAATAATTTCTGTCTGTACATTTTCTTCTTTTTCCTTACTCCTCTTTCTCTCTCTAATGAATTCTTTTTATTCCGTAAAATAGTTTTTGTATATTCAATTTTGTTAAGTGCAATCCTTATTTCTGATAACTTAGTTTTATTAGATAATTCTTGTGAATCTTCTACTACATCTTCCATATCATTTTGAGTGCGGCTTCTACCTTCAGTAAATTTAATATCTTGAACCGTATCATTAATTTCAATAGCTCTTTCGGTATCAAGTAAATCGCACTTATTATTTAATATACCTTTTGAATTGACTTCTGTCTCTGCAGTTTCTTCTTTTGTATCTTCTTCGAGTTTTCTTTGTTCTTCTAATCCACCCTTCTCATTTTCTAGGATCTTCCTTGTATCTTCATCTTTTTTAACTTCGACTTTATCCGATCTCCTAGGTCTGCCTCTATGTTTCGCTTCATCAGTTGCTATTACACCCGTTACTGCATTATCATTTTCTACAGATTTATACCTATCGCTATCACTAGCTGTGTTCGTTAAAAGAACTTCCCTTCGTTGACGAGTATCAGTTGTTTCGTTTTCATTATCTGAAATTGATTTTTGTTTAACACCTCTCTTTTCTTCTTTGGCAAATTTATTTTCTACATTTTCCGATGCCTTTTGTTTATTAATTATTTCAGACTTGTCTTCGATTAATTTCGTCTTTAAAGCGCTTCGCAAAATTTTATTTGTGTTTGATTGTCTGGTTTGATTATAAACAATTTCTTCAAATTTTGGCGAAGTAGCAGGCTTTGCAGCAACATTATAACGACTGCTCCGTTTACTACTATCTAACATAGATGGAGATGGATTCTTGTCATCTTTATTCTCTAAAGACTTCTCTTGTGTATTAGCATCTAAATTTCTCGACATAAGATCTGCTGAAGTTTTTGATTCTGTAGTGTCACACGCATTTTTCGCTGTCATCATTTGGTCTTCTTCTATAAGCAAATGTTCATTATTGTAAGCATTATCTCTTGCTTTTTGTATGGATTCTAATGATATATTTTGTTCAACGTTGTCTATTGATTTTGTATCATTTTCAGCAGTTGATTTACTAACTGCTTCTAATTCCTTCGTTTCAATTTGGTTTTCTTTATTTGTATCGCCGTCCAAAATATTTCTCATTGAAATATTATCCTTCTTGTTATGATCTTTTTCTGCTTCTCCTAAACTTTTACTTTTTTTGTCAAACCATTCTTGTAAATTTTGAGTATCTTGTGACGAAGATGGTGACAAATCATTATACAATACTGCAATATCTTCTTTCCTTCGTTTCACACACTCTTTCTGGTATTCTGTTGAGCTATTGACATCAAACATTAAGTCTGTTTTAATGAAAATATAATCCTGTGAAGCGGTGTCAATTGATACTTTCTTTTCATAAGAATTTTCTACATTAGACTGCAATTCTTTTGAAAATTCTTTCAAAACCATTTCTTCATTTCCTACAGTAACGTCTGTTTTCTCCAAGCTTTTGTTCAAATTATTAGAAACTAAACTACCCTGATAACTCCGACTAGTCGCTGCTTTAATAGTCTCCTTTAACAGTTTTCTTAACTTGATTTCGTTCTGCTTCTGCATAGCGTCTAGTATGGCCCGAATACTTGGATCCACACCAGTAGCCATAGGGCTAACAGAAGATGTGTCTTCTGATTTTTTGCTCATAGTGGTTATTGTACTGTTGTTGGAGTCTGTACTAGCGAAGCTATTGCGACGAGTACGATAATATTTAAAAGAATCCAGTTCTTTACCTGAATATTCTTCTTTTCGTGACCAGTTTCAGTTTTGGTGATGACCGTAGTCCGCTTTCCGTAGAAGTCGTTTTCACGCAAAGTGAGCTGATCTGCAGTCGATCGCATCCGAAATGCGTAATTTCGTTTTCTTGAAGTTGATGGATCCTGGCACGGATCGCCAAAATGTCACGTAAAATGGATACTTGGGTTGCGAGAGAAAAGAAAGCTGAGTCGTAGCCCAACTATTAATTCTCTTTTATCGAACTTTATTATGACTTTGGCACTTACAGTAGAATAACGTTGAACAGAGAAAGGGGTGTTGTACAAGAACAGCAACTAGAACGAGAACTCCCCGGGCTGGATGAAGTCTCGGCTTATATACACTGGCTTGGGGATGTTGGGGGGTTTGGTGTGGATTCCAAGGAGTCCGAAAGTCGGGGTTGGGGCCTTATCTCTGATGGGGACTAAGATGCGTCGCGGCGTTGGCGTCCGACAGTCGGGAGTCGATGTCTTTTCTCTGAGAGGTAATTGGTGTCACACGGTCAACGGGACGAACTCTCCATCTAACAAAGGCATTAAGTAATCCTATAGCTCTCCTTAAAAGAAAGATTTGTAGCGGCACATGGCAGTAAACATTCCAACGGTTTCTGTCCCGTAGCTCGCCACACGCAGATCCTATTCTCCGGGCAGGATGTTTACCAGATGTCGACGCGTCTCCACAGTACGTGATCGGCTAGCCCGAGGATCGTCATAAACACTAATATCTAGTTACCTAAAATCCTTCAACAGATACACAGTCTTTGTCCCAGTTACGGGAAGACAGGAGAGACCTATTTTTCCACGAACGACGTCTCCCACTAGCAACCCTCCCTCAAGGGCGGCTAGCATCCTTTTCTAACTACCGATATGGAGATTGGCCAATTAGCAGCAACGTCAATTTCCCTTACTTTCCGAACGTAGGATGTCCCCGACGAATCCGATGATCTCGTGTCCTTAGACACACCCCATCATATTTTTCCTCTGGGGTATCACCGGGTCGGAAAGTCTCTCTCTCTTGCGGTCTCATCGACAAAAAAGGATTAACTCCTTACAGTCAGCGAATATTAACACAGAATCCGACTTAGATTTTTTAAGAGTGCGTACGACTACCGTCCCGTTGTCCGTGGATTCGTTATTGAACCTGGGATCATTGTCATTAGTCTCTCGAATATCTAATAACCACGGTTACTTGTCCGGTTCTATGGTAATCGTATTTGCACTAGTCAATGTCTTCTCTATTGCATAACGACAACGTGTAACCCAAACGAAGATTCGTTTCACGCCCCTAACCCTAATTCTAATGTAAACCCGACGTATATATATATATAAATAAATAAATAATTATAAATTAATATTACCTATTATTAATAATAATTTAATTATATATCTCAAGATAATAAAACATTTATAATTTATATTAATTTTTATATATAAATATTTAATTATATATAATGCATTTTTTTCAATTTAAAGTTAAAATATTTATATTTATATTTTAATTTTTTTATAAAATTAAATATATGTATAAAGATTTTAAAATTAATATATTTAAAATTAATAATTATATATTAATATATACTTATATACAAGATAATTCAATTTTTATCAATTTTATTAAAAAATTTTATTTTATTACGTTAAATATTTATAAATTATTTTAATTTAATTATCTAATTAAATTATTATTAATTAATTATAATAGCAATATTTATAATAGTATTGTTAATTTTTTATTTTTATATTTTAAAATATATATATAATGTACGTATCCATTATGTATTTCCAATGTACGTACAGCAGATACTCACAGGAAAAACCAACGAGACTAATAATAAAATCAACGAATTAGAAAAAAAGAGCTATAGACAAATATCTTATAATATACCGTGGCATAATCTGCAATTTATTATAAAATAATTGATCCGAGCAGTATCAATTATAAAAGAAGATGGCTGAATATGATAGACACTGTCGAATACTAATCAAATATAATCATTTAGTTAATCTTTAAGATTTAAGTTAAGATACATCTTGGAGGAATCAATAAGTCTTTCGCTAATAGCCTAATAGATCTCTTGATAGATCAAACGAAGAAATACCTAACCGCGATTACAGCCAATTGGTACATATTATTCGATACATAATTAATATTTGTATCACGTACAGCGATGCAAGTGGTATTGAAGAAAATAGCCATTTTATGTTACAACTATAACGAGTAAATTTACTCGTTTAACTTGAGAGAAATTAAAAAGGTACCTGACTTTTAAATAAGCATTAAATAAGAAATTTAAATATCGCAGACGGTGATGTAGGTGTTATTCAAGAAAAGAGAACATTTTATTTTGTAATTAGCACGAGTAAATGAACGAATATCGATAATATAATATAATGATTAATATGAATTTTATCTGGCTGATTATTTAAATACCATAACATATTTCACAGTAACGTCATCGACTGCCGTTAGGCTCTTTTCCCTTTTTGTTCAAACTAATTGCTAGTCGAAAACTAGTATCAAGGAGGTGTGAATTTAGTCTTAGTTTGTAGAAACTATTAAAATGATAAAAATGGATACCGTATTAAATCGTCGAAGGCGCCAATTTACGATAAAAATTAAGAAATTGTTCAATTTGATTTTGTTATCATGGAAAACCCGTCCTTTGCTATGTCAAGAGATCGTTAACGTTTGATTGACATCTCGACACCTTGTCAAGATATATAAGGAACGCGGAAGTCGCGCGCGAGCTCTTTCGTGCCTGAAATTCCGGACAGTGAACATCCAAGAAGAATTTAAATATAAGGTAAATAAAAAAAAATATCAAATAACAACATTGTAACTAGTAATTTATAACGTCTAAGCCATTAATTTACAATACTTGAGAAATTAATTTATAATATTTAAGCTATTAATTTATAACATTTAAGCCATTAATATATAACATATAAGCAATTAATTTATAACGTCTAAACTATTAATTTATAACATTTGTTGAGATATGTATAATTTTCTGTGTTGGACTGGGTTAAATGTGTAGTAGAGATACTTGTATGTGAATATCAGCGTGTGGATGTATGTGTGTGCGCGGCGTCTCGAAAACAGATGAATGTAAACTGTTCAGTCGGTTAACAGTCGGGTATAGAAGAAAGTGCTGAGACGCGTGCAAGTGTGTATCGATGAATATATAAGAAATCGTCCATGAAATAAATATATTACTATTTTAAAATTAATCCTCAGTATAAATTTAGTGTTCTTATAACATTATTTCGACTTCAAAGATCCACAATTCTCAACAACATTTGTGCTATTAATTTATAACATTTAAGTTATTAATTTACAACATCTAAGCCATTAATTTACAACATTTGAACTGTTATTTTATACATTTAAGTTATTAATTTATAACATTTAGGCTATTAATTTACAACATCTTAGCCATTAATTTACAATACTTGAACTATTATTTTATACATTTAAGCCATTAATTTATAACATTTAAACTATTAATTTATAACATTTAAGCCATTAATTTATAACATTTAAGCTATTAATTTTCAACATCTAAGCCAATAATGTACAACATTTAAACTGTTATTTTACACATTTAAACTATTAATTTATAACATTTAAGCTATTCATTTATACCTTCTAAGCCATTAATTTATAACATTTAAGCCATTAATCTAAAACAATTACATCATTAATTCTTAACAGTTATACCAATAATTTATAACAACATTTTCCCATTAATTCAATGTAATTATGCTCTTAATTTATAACAGTTGTACCCTTAATCGGAAGTAACTCTACATTCATTGATTTTAATCAATACCATAAATTCGTAGTGAGTGAATTAAAGATTTATTTTGCTTTATTTTATTAACGAAATCTATCAAGTCTTTGAAGTGCTATTTCATTTCCATATAGCATTATATTTTAACTCTGAATACAGTATTCAATTTCCAATTTCACTATTTCGTATAAAATCTGTGGTAACACAGAGTGTCGATGTATGTGTCACGTAAAATAACAAAATAAAAAAGGAATTTGAGGTAAAAAATAAAAAAAGAAAACTTTATTTTTTTTCTAACATCAATACACTTTACAATCTACTTCCGAACTCTAGGCGTGACTTTCTAAGACTGACTCTTATGATTTTACTTTCGATCGGATCCGATTACTTTCTTTTGTCATCCCTCAACATCCCCACCGTCCATGCATTTGCTAGGCGTCCGCGATCGTTGCCACGTGCTCTTTCTTCTAGAACCTTCGGTGGAAGGACCGTTGGGATGTTGATGGTTCATTAGGCACTTCAGCGATATACATTGTCGCCGAGTGCTTTATCTCTATCGTCAGTCCGTCGGATTTGAAGTACGCCGCTCGTGACATATGTAACGATATATGGTATAACGTTATAACGTATTACTTTACATGATATAACTTTATAACGTATTACGTTATATGGTATGACGTTATAACGTATTACGTTATATGAGATGACGTTATAACGTATTACGTTATATGTTATAACGTTATAACGCATTACGTTATATGTTATAACGTTATAACGTAATACGTTATATGGTATGACGTTATAAAGTATTACGTTATATGGGATGATGTTATATCGTAATACATCATATGGTATGCCGTTATAACGTATTAGGTTAAATGGTATGACGTTATAACGTATTACGTTTTATGGGATGACGTTATAACGTATTACGTTATATGGTATAACGTTATAACGTTATAACGTAATACGTTATATGGTATGACGGTATAACGTATTACGTTATATGGGACGACTTGTTTCTGTCTGGAGATTGATTCCTAATACAACGTGTGTCCCATTATATCAGCATCTCCAAAGTACAATTCTATGTGATTTCTAGGGAGAACAATACAACCGATCCACACCTTCGTCAGGCAAAACGTTTATCCCGTGACCGTGGCTACGTTCGGCGACCAGTTGTCACCTCGAACCCACTTTCGCTTTCACAAATGTCAAACAATTACAAATGACAATTGCTTAATTACAGTTATGATAAAATCTAGGCTAAAGCATTAGAAGGCTTCCTCAAAATTGCAAAGGGAAGGCTCCGGTTTTCCTTTCATCTCCGACATATATAATAATCTGTTAATAGCAGCGTTCTCTTCAAGTTAACTACCCTCATTATCCCAAAAGAAATAAGGGATTGAACGATTCGTGGCGTCGATTAGTCAATCGTAACGGGAATTTACGATTCCCGTTGGCGCACTTCCTCGAGATCGCGTCTCCCCACGAACGTGCGAATTTACATATTTAACAATATATATATGGCGGGTTAATGTTGAAATTTTGGGTGTTTGGGCGTTAATTTTAGTTTCTTTACATTTTTTTCCTTTAGGAATACCTGCACTTTATCATTTATGGAAGTTTTGTTAACAGAAACGAAAAATTTAGAAAAGATATGTATAATCAAGGAATCTCAGGATAGCACACTTAGACTGCAGATTTTTCTGTATGCAAAAGTAAGTCAAAGGAAGAGGATGAAGTTTTCTTGTATAAGGCTTTGTTTCTGCTTGAGCTAGCTTACAATGAAATACGTTCAGTGTGACAGAGTATCGACAACTATTTCAAACTTTAGCTTTAAATACAAAAAGTTTACGCGCAAAAATAAGCTGAAGAAAAGAAAAATGTTTTTTTTCTTGTTTGACGTCTTATCCTGTCTGGCGGTATGGAATTATTCTGGAAAAGCCTGTATATGTACAGAGTATATAAAAAATACACTTATTTGACCGGACCACCCTAATTCTACAACTCTGGATGATACAGTTTTACAAACGTCTACTCATCGCGAGGACCAACTTGCCAACTTTTCAAAATAAGCTATGAGTCGCAATTGAACCGTTTTCTGGAGAAATGACGTTGAAATTTCATTGGGTCTTACATCGAGATTATTCGCAACAAGTTTATATTTCGCAGTCAGGTAGAAAGTAAGCAATGTGACATCAACGAGAAAACAACAAGTTTTCGTTAGCAGGTGGGATAGCCCGTGATAAACAGAATGGAGCAATCAGCGTGATTTCACATTATTACAGAATTATCTACTGCGTGAAAAAAGACTTTCAAACAAAGATTCTGATTTTATTAGCTTTCTTTTAGAATAAATAGAAAATAAAATTTGTAAATAACAATTAATCTCATTATTTTAAATAATATATCTAAACTTGTTGAAATTGCAAATAATTTATTTCTGTCTTTTAACATTTAAACAATTATTTAAATGAAAATTTATTTAATAGTGCCCAGTATTGCGCGCAACACATTTTTGGAACAACGAACAATTCGATAGTCGGTAATAGAGATAGATGGCAAAATAATTGGATTTATTGATAAAATGAGGATTAAATTGATTAAAAAAAGTAAATTGATTAAAATGTATACAAATCCTACATATACAAGAATAATATCTTGCACATCATGGTATCCAAATATACTTTCCCAGTAAAGTTCCATTTGATCCTCGTGCTAAGTAGCATACGGTGCCAGCAAACGTCAATTTTTACAAAATTTTGCGTGAATCAATCGATCCAGAGGCTCCGATCCTCCGAAATCACGCTAGTGGACACTTATACGCCCTGACACTTTTTATACATGCTGTACATAAAAATATATGTATCGAAACTGTTGTTATTTCTATACTCAGAGGTAAGATCAGAGTAGTTATTATTTTATTGAATGGATAAATCTATTACACCGTTCTGAGCCAAAAAAGCCTTTATTGCACACGCTTACAAAAACTAGGGATAAAAAGAAAAAAGCATCTTAAGCCTATCGATTAAATCTATCGATTGTAACTAGCATCATCCTCTAGTTACTATTTCTTATCACTAACGCATCTGCATATGGATGGCGAGCACGAACTCACGTTGTCATTTTCAACAGAAACTTTGATACAAAGTACGCAGATTTGTGTATAAATACATTACGGTTGAAAAATTGTTGAATATTTACTACTGTATCTGTTATACTTGATCGTTAACACCTATTTTTTTCGCCTGCCTAACTTACTATCCTCAAAACGTTATCAGATTATACATTTTGTTCGGCTGATAAAATGGAATTTCTTGGAATTTAGAGCTCCCTTTACATTCACTTGTTATTGTACGAGTATTTTGCTCGTTCACCAGCCGTTCACTCATTTTATTTTGCAATCGTGACAATTTGATGCTGCTTCTCCACTCTGTATAACGTGTTACCTACAAACACCGATATGTATATAATCTGATGCATTAATTACTATACGATACACCATGAGAACGTTAATACACGCAAAACGAAATAGATAAACAGTATCTGCTAAAATTATAGCTATAATATATAATATAATATATAATATAATATAATATAATATAATATATTTTTGTTACAGTCGACTTCTCCAAAAGTCAAAAGCTTGTCTTGTTATTGGCACGTACCGTAAACACTCGACTAATTGCGTATTTCTTAAAGCTATATTTCTCCTCTTTACAACTTTTTTACGAGATTAGTTTGAAATCAGCCCAATTGATAAACCATTTCAATTTTCAATCTCCTATATTCAAAATTTATTATAATCAATTCTATTTTAGTTTTTGCTATCAAAGGAACATAAATTGGAAGTTGAAACAAAAAACATGGGTTCTAATTAAATATTACTATCTGCTTCTATTCTTAATCGTTACGAATTATTTATACATTATTACCAATTATCAATTGTTTATTATACATTGCTCGTTGCATTCACCCTATTACCCCTACACTTCCGTATCATCAACCATATTGCTATCTTCGAATAATTTTCCTCAAACGCAAAATCTCCCACGTACCTAACCTTTTAATTTCAAAGCTAATTAATTCAGGGACATCTTCGATCTTTAACAAGCGTGTATCCTACCAATGATTAGCAGCTACTCTTCATTAATTCATTAATTCATTGATTCAATCTGTAACGTTTCGAGTATGTACATCGCATGTCGTATCATTGTATCGGTATTGTATCTGTTGATTCGAAAGATAGCTGGTTACTCAGGTGGCTAAATTGATCTCGCCATAGACGAAACTTATTTGCGTATCCATCTATGTATATATAAAAGATATACACAAGCAAACAGATAAGGCAATCGAGAATCAATGGATTCAATAGCCGGTAAATATTTACAAAAAAAGGAGATACCGCCGATTTTGACATTTTTTAAATATTTTGTTAATGTTATCAGTTTGAGTAAGATTTTATTCGAGGATTGCCGTTCATTAAAAAGTTAATATCAAAAAAGTTCAATGAGTCATTTGCATTTAAGAGAGTGTACTTAGTCAGATTCTTAGTAAACACTTATCCAACAGCCGATCGTTTAGTAATTTTCGATTCGATTATTCGTGTTCGTTTTTTCGTGTTCGATAACGTTTTGCAGAAGAAGATTCGATTCAATGTTTGTAATATGTCGTGTATACAATTTTAATAATTACATTCGATAATTGCACAAAAATCGGGACTGAAACGTTACAATTATGGAGACGTAGGAACGACTCTATTCCTCAAAATTGACAACGCGAATGAAAGAGAAAGAGAGCCTCGTTAAAGACTGGCGATAAGTTGAAAGATTCTTATTTGCGATTTTTGATCAATGAAATTTTTGCTAATATGTTTCTCGCGTTTTACTGGTTAAAATGACACCAAACACGATAAAATTTGGAACATATTTGCTTACTTAATAATTGATAATTAAATATTATTCATATTATATCATGTTTGATCTTATTTTAGTCGGGGAAATCCTACAAATGCGTTAGTGGAAATTTAATTTTAAAAAGCCTAAAATAAGGCAATTTTCAGTTTTGAATGATTACTCGGATACATTGTCTCAACGATAACTGATAATATTGGATCATGTTACACTGCTCGATCGCAATGGACCGCCAAATTTCCGCGATACCTCAGGGAAATCTGTCCTTCTCAAAGTGGACACGACGGCTGTGTAACTACGTAGAGGACTTTTTCGTGCAATTATCGAATGTTTGTACTAACCGTTTAATTTTTTGTTCCAAAATTCTTATTCTTTATATTAGATGAATAATTCAAATATCTCACTGTGAAGTACCTGTGTTATTATTGATTGGTGTTTTATAATTATATTAAACAACGAATACTGAATAACGAAGTATTTTTCGGTTAAGGATTTCTTTCGTTATTCATAATTAATAATTATTATACATAGCAATTTCGACAAAGTAACGAAGATGTAGAGTCGAATTCGAGTACGATAAGTAGTCACAGAAAATTTATCTTTTCTCCAATTGATTGCGTCTCCTAGTTTAATGGTGTTTTATAAACGGGCCGCTTATCTTGAAAATGGTAAATCCATTTTCCTTTGTTTCGGAATATTGAAACATTACGTTCGATTGGACTATTTTACTACGTTTTATGACCTTGAGTGACCTTAAATGACCGCGATATTTAAATCCGTCTTCAAAAGAGCAACAATGGGACAAATAGGTATTCAAAACTACACGGCTACACTTAAAAAAAAACGAAGCCTATTAAAGTGTTCTTTAAAACTCGTAAACGCGTCCATCTGAGAAAAACTTTTTCCATCGCGTAATAGCCTCCTCGAAACCAAACAACTTTTGTTTCAAACATTTCCCTGCGTCTCAAAAAATTGAAAGAATTATTCAGGTGGTTTGCTGTTGAAGACTCAGCCTGTATATCCCCAAAATTCCATGTAGTTCTGATTGTTAGGCAAACTGATATTGTAATCTAACACGAGTCAACCTCATCAAGGGGCGAGAGGGAGGGGGTGTCAATAGACTAAACACAGAAGTATTCGCCTCTATATGTACCTCTATTCGCTATTTTGAACATGAACAGAAAGATAACAGTACGGAGTGGGTGAGAAAAGCATTAAGAATTTTGATCCAGCATTTTTTAATCTCTTTATTGTGACATGAAAACTACGGAAAAAGTAATTTAAAAAAGCGACCAGATATCAATGACCTACGAAAAAGATAAAATTCATCCGGACAGAAAGAAGGAAGAAAACTATTTAACGTTTCATCAGAGAAAAAGAATCGAGGAAAAGGCTTGGTTATTGATCTTGTGAGACAGGAACGTCATAAATGCTAGTATAGGTAATCTTGCAGAAGTTGTTAAGAATCTTTATCGTAGTTTGGTATGAAAAATATCGAATAATTTGGATTTCGAATCACATACAAATTAAGATGCAGGGGAGAGTCGCACGGTACCTTGTGCTAGAGTTGATAAAAGTGAAAATTTACAAAGTGACTTTATAGCACAAATGGAACTTGATAAAAGTAGGAAAATTAATTTTATGAAATTCAATAATACGAATTGACGAATTAACAATGTGCAATAATAGTAATGTCGGAATTTGTAGGAAACGAAAAATTGTCGTCCAGTACCGATCAATTATTTAATTATTTGATCTTTTGCTCTAAATGGTTAATAATGTTTTAAAAAGTCCTCTAGATGTCAGTATACATATTCTTATTCAAATTTGATTATTATGTATATCGTATGGAAAATACTTAATATTTTCTTGATCTGCGCATTCGACGTGTGCCCAGACTTCACATTCGTCGTTTTTGAAACATTGAAAGCTTCAGTGACCTGTCTTTGGGCCATTTTATTTTTGAAGAGTAGCTTCGAAGCCCCATTCATGTTCTCCTCTGACCATTTCTCTCTTTTCTGTTTTGGACTTTCAAACATTTTTCTATGGGAAAAGGTAGAAGAAAAATTAAACGGACACCTTCTAATTTAGTCTCAGTTGCCAAAATATTGAACTTACAGGTAAAAGAAATTCGGTCTATGACTAAATCATCGGTATTGGACGACAAATACGTTGAACAAATACGTTTTAGATTATAATGTATATAATATACAAAGGAAATTATAAAAGTGGGGCAAATAACTAGTAATTACACTTAATAAATTAGATATAGTATACATTAAAAAACATTTTACTTACCTGAAAAACAACATGTCAACTCTAGAAAATAATTTTTAATTTTCGAAATATCAATGTATATGTTTGACATATCAGATCAATATGGCTCCGAAATATGTTACACGGAATTGTTCATTTTCATTTGTTTGTTCCAATAAAAGCGCTAATATCTGGTGAAAAATCCTATGTATTTAGAAATTAACAGAAGTGTTAAGTGAGCTGTTATTTTGCCCGCATCGTATTTCTTACATGTAATGCCTGTTACACGTTTTATCTTTAAAATAGCAAACTCATTATTTACTCGAGATTTATTCCTAGCGCACGAATATTTTTCAATAGAGCGATGCAAAGTTTTACTGTATCTCGGATCATCACAAGTTAATCAAAATCTTGAGGATTCGATTTCACCTGCTCAAAGTGACTTTTGCAGGCAAAAGAAATTGTTCCTCGGATACTTTAATATTTTTTACTAAATTTCATCAAAAATAGAATTTTATTTGCTAATAGAAGATAACTATGTTTCGGTACTCCTACAGAACAATATCACGACATTCGCTAAAATTACAAATATTGTACAGTATATTCACTGCAAGGCTAATTGAAATAGCTTGTAATCCAACATATAAGAATGCTACTTGCAAAGTATTTTTGCTAGTAACAGTTTAAAGTAGAGAGATATTCCTAAAAAATCATATATTTTATACATATATGTACGTAGTATATACAGTGGATATAACTATGTTTCTGAATTTATAAAATAACAATTGTCTTGTAATACGTAAAAATCTCGAGAAGATTTAAATAAAAATTTTGATTATTTGTTTGAAAATAATTTATTATTTGCACTGAAATGTTACATCTCGAATGCACTGTACTTTGTTACGCGATTCGTTCCTGCACAATTTTTTCAGCAAGCTATCTACATAAACAATACATGATAAAAACGAAATTAGGTATATTAGTTCCACCAGTATTTTAATTCAAATTAATAATTTACTGAAGAACATTTATTAACACGTTGACTACCACGACACCCGCATTCGGGTGTCAGCAAAGTTTCTGGTCAGGCCGCGTAACCCATATTCGGGTGTCGCTTATTTGACTACTTGCTAAGGATCGTCGTAGGTATTTGAAAAGATATTTCATAATAATAAAACTGTTGAATTGTTATAAAATAAAAATACGTTGTAATACGTTGTAAATAAAAATTGTTATAAAATAAAAAATATAAAATAAAAATAAAATAAAAAAAAACATTCTATACATAGCTGAGGTTGGTCGGGACAATTTGGACAAGAAGTTGTTGTTTTCTTCAAATTCTTTTGTGCCTTTGTTCGGTCCATTCGACGTCTTTTACTTGCATAACATAGTTTGCACGCGCGTCTAATGCTTCTTCCGGAATCATTTTTCCGAACGGCGATATTGTGCTGACTCTGTCGAAGACAAGGATTCTTCGTATTTTTAGACAACCCTAATAATTTTGCAACTAGTAATTGTCTAAATATTCCAATATTTATATTTTTCCTTGTTGCAATTTTGTGAACCGTCAAAGCGTTTACAACAGAAATTCCCAGAAGGAATTGAATGCCACGTTTTCTGTACCATTTGATTCCTTTTCTAATTGTGGTGGCATAAGAAACCATTTGATCGGAATAATCTATACCACACTTTCCTTCATTATATTCAACGATAGATAGTGGTTTTAATGTTGCGAACAAATGAAACGAAAGATCATTCTTGAGATCACCACTTGAGCGACTCGTATTACTAAAACATCGATGGGGAGCACCTAGCAGAAAACGCTCGGTACTGCTGTACGCGTGGCCTGACGCAGTTTTTTTTGAAAACACGCGTGGCAGTCAATGTGTTAATAAACTATTAAACTACATGTCGTGAAGAAGTATCCCCTTTATGAACATTTATTAATAGCTCTAGAGTTGATAATATTAGCTTGAGGAAGTTCTGTATGTACGTGTAATTGATAGTACTCGCGTACACCTGTGCGTGTAAAACGTTTCAAGTTAATAAAGAGAACATGATACACGTGGAATAGGTATGAATAAAAATTACAAGAAGCCGGAGAATATTCTAAAACATATGCCATGATAAAATATAAATTGTAAAGAGTTATAGATCATGTTATTATATATTAAAATTATGCTTAACAAGCAGATATTAGCGTAAATATGACGCTGCGTTAATTAAATCCAACAATATTGAGAAAAGAACAAATTGAACAATACCTAGAAATAATTTAGAAAAACAATGTTAGATCAATTTCAAATTGGGTTTTCTTTACTCGATGTCAAACTTAACTCTTATTCGTCTTTTGCATAAACTCTTTTCGTGATATGAAACTTTAGAGTTGACATGCTGCTGGTATTAATTGCACACGCAGAATAAGATTTTCCAAATTGAACCGAAACGATTTAGACAGAAAAATGTAATACTTTCAATATTCATAACAATTATATGCATATGCAATTTATGCATTCCGCATATAAACCTACCGAATATTTATTACTTACTTTTAGCTCAAAAATATTTGATATACTACTACCAAGCAAATATTAGATTGAAGAGGAAATCATACATGAAAGATGTCACTTTTTTTTAATAAAAAGTTCGTTCTCATCAAAGTTTCTGGCAATTTATTACATACCTGTATACAAAGTGGATTACTTTGTAACACAACTGGAAAGTAACTTTCTTTAGTAATGATTTGCGTAATAAATTACGCAAAAAGTAAAAAGAAGATTATATTTTAAATCATATTCTAAGAATAACTGTATTTTAAACGTGATTTCAAAAGAATTTTGAATTTAAAAATTCGTCAAAAGTACATACGTACTTACTACTTCGACACGATCTAGGCTAATTATGTGTTCTAATGTTTATACATCTTGATAGTAGTTGTATTCAAAGAGCGCGTCGAATCTTTTTATAGTATTTGCCTTTTGATGTATTAAAAGTATCATTAGAGATATTCTTCTTATTATCGCAAATATGTATTGTTCTGCTCATTGCATCGACAAGTGAACGGATTTTAAGCTTCCTATTCTTTTACATTTTCAATATTTCCAGAGTTATTTGTTTTCAGAATAAAAAAATATTAATTCCTGCCACTTTTGAGAGAAATTGTTTTGAAGTGTATCCTGTTTATCTCGAATCGCTCAAATATATCGGGGAAAAAGTGAATGATACAAAAATCGAATGACATCGAAAGGGATATACTATTATATTCGTGTGTATTTACTTTGCGTGTATTGTCTTAACATGAAATCTCTTGCGTGTTAAAATATTTCAGTGGATATCTCCATTTTTTGTTACATAATCACGCAGCTGACGTTCAGACATCTCTAAAATACTAGAAACTTGCGTCTTTCGCACCATCCGCTATCGTAATAGAAACTTTCAAATTCGACAGAGCAATACAAAGCACGCGAAAAGTGACTGACCAAAAAAGAACTGAATGTTTTGACGACATTACGAAACTGCAGCCTTGTATTTCAGCAATATCATACCAGCAATAACAAATTTTGAGAAATATCTTTATGTTCTATTCCTGTGGCGTACTTTGGATAACGCTAATCCAGGCGACACACTAAATTTTGAAATCCATACGACTGATTCTACAGAAGCGGGGATTCTACAGCAGCGATTTCGCTTGCACAGTTGTTCATTTAATTTGTGAATTGTAAGAAACCTCAAGTATGTCAGAGGACATAGTGATATTGCTACAAAAGCGACTAGACAAATAGAGAGCTACATGTGATTTTATCGTATTTTTTTAACCCTTTCGCTTCGGCAATCCAGTCCGCCGAAGTACTGTCACTGAACGGAAACGCGCGCCAGAAATACGCACAGTGTGCGTGGCTACTGTATATACGTTTTCCTAAGTCTTAAATAATAATAATTCTTGTAAGAACCGTATACGAAATATCGTTTCACTGTCAATGGATTTAGTAGATTTTTTAGCACGAAACAATATACGATTTTGATGTTGTTTCAAGAACGAGTAACTTAAAGAAGTG
>NW_022884958.1:0-19436 GCF_011952205.1 Bombus bifarius | reverse complement strand
TTAAGAAGTTACTTTCAAGAAGTAATATTTACATAATTGTAAATTGAACCCTATGTTTAACAAAATTAGGCATTCTTAAGTATTTGTTATTGTAAATTACTATTATGCTTCGCCAAGTGTGATTGGCTATTTCTGGAACACAGCGTCCATCGATGTCTTCAATGAAAGAACATAAGTTTAATAACCTAACTTATCGACGAAATAAATCCCTGGCCCCCGGGTAGCGTGTTAGGAAGCTTCCGTGGTAATTGTTTTAAAAGCAATTAACGAGTGATCTGTTCGCGAATTATTGTATTGTATTATATATTATGTGGCATCATGATATCATAAGGAATACAAGTCACTATGATTTCTTCGTACTATTTCACAGATGGAGTGTGCAAATTTGACTTTACAATGAACAAAGTCAAACGTGACAATGACAAAATTGTATGTGGCAAAACTGGATACCTCAATGTTATACAGTGTGTCAAGAAAGTGTTTGTTGTCATCTTATGTCTTTGGGAGGTAATTCTACACCTTCGGATTTGCGAAGATCTGTTGAAAAAGAGGATCACAAAATTGACCTCGAGCATTCTATTGCACGTATTGCGTGTTTGTGCGCGTATTTATCCATCGATGTATTGCAAAGAACAGTTTGTCCAATAGGGGTTTCACACGCAGCAGTGGGAAAAATAATACTCTCACCCTGAGAGAATTGACCGGCGAGGGCGCGGCAGAGGCCATGGAAGCGCTTCGGTGAGGTGCGCTAGGTCCGTCGCAAATCTGCCCGGCAGGGGAACGGATTGTCTGGCACGGCGGCTCCGGCGACGAGGCGCGGTGTAACGTGGCCGCATATCGCTCCATTAGGGGGTGTATTGAGCGCGGAGGGGGTGTATCCCTCACACCAGTTCCCGGGCCCCTCTAGATCGCTGCCGGGACGGTCATCGTGGAGGTTTTAGTCCGTTGGCGTCTGCCACTACCACGCCGCTTTTTCCCAGAAGCGACCTGGTGTCCGTGCGGATTTCCTCCACGTTAATAAAAAAAAAAAAAAAGTGGGAAAAATAATACGCCAAAAAGGTGTACGTTATAAGGTTCGCCGTGTGCGAAATTATGTCGTTTGACGAATATTCGATGGTTAGCCGCTAAGAAAATTATAACGCAATCCTTGGAAATATCTTGTTTACGGATGAGAGCGATTCTTCCGATAGCAATATTCTCGATCGTCAGACTGCCAGGATTTAGGCTTGTGAAAGTTCTCACATTATGATACAATGATACAGAGATTCAAGCAGGCTCGAGCAAGTTTGATTTATTATTATATTATTTATATATATATATATATATATATATATATATAAATAATATATATATATATATATATATATATATATATGTCGGGTTAACATTAGAATTTAAGGCGTGTAACGATTCTTCGTTTGAATTAGCTATCGTTTTATGAAACAGAGATTATATTTACGCGAATATACAAGATTTTACAAAATATTATGAGTATTGAGTTTAATGAATGATAAGATTAACAAATGATAAGATTAACAAATGATAAGTTTAACTAATGATTCCAAACGAATCCACGGTCAACGGGATAACTCTTTACTATGCGTAGAATAATTTTAAACACAAAATACAATTGCTGAGACACTCGGTAAATTGCTCGATGTATCACTTTCCAAGGCGATCACACGAATGAATATCTGATGAAAATCTTTTTCGCTATACGACTGCATTTGTTTGTTATATGCTCGCTGGAGACATCGAGAAGGTTCCAATCGTTGTTGCTAGGCAATTTCTGTCAAAAGTTTGTTGTATACTCTTTGGAAACATCGAGAAAGATCCAAACGCCGATACTAGGCAGTTTCTGTCTGGAGATTGATTCCTAATACAACGTGTGTCCCATTATATCAGCATCTCCAAAGTACAATTCTATGTGATTTCTAGGGAGAACAATACAACCGATCCACACCTTCGTCAGGCAAAACGTTTATCCCGTGACCGTGGCTACGTTCGGCGACCAGTTGTCACCTCGAACCCACTTTCGCTTTCACAAATGTCAAACAATTACAAATGACAATTGCTTAATTACAGTTATGATAAAATCTAGGCTAAAGCATTAGAAGGCTTCCTCAAAATTGCAAAGGGAAGGCTCCGGTTTTCCTTTCATCTCCGACATATATAATAATCTGTTAATAGCAGCGTTCTCTTCAAGTTAACTACCCTCATTATCCCAAAAGAAATAAGGGATTGAACGATTCGTGGCGTCGATTAGTCAATCGTAACGGGAATTTACGACTCCCGTTGGCGCACTTCCTCGAGATCGCGTCTCCCCACGAACGTGCGAATTTACATATTTAACAATATATATATGGCGGGTTAATGTTGAAATTTTGGGTGTTTGGGCGTTAATTTTAGTTTCTTTACATTTTTTTCCTTTAGGAATACCTGCACTTTATCATTTATGGAAGTTTTGTTAACAGAAACGAAAAATTTAGAAAAGATATGTATAATCAAGGAATCTCAGGATAGCACACTTAGACTGCAGATTTTTCTGTATGCAAAAGTAAGTCAAAGGAAGAGGATGAAGTTTTCTTGTATAAGGCTTTGTTTCTGCTTGAGCTAGCTTACAATGAAATACGTTCAGTGTGACAGAGTATCGACAACTATTTCAAACTTTAGCTTTAAATACAAAAAGTTTACGCGCAAAAATAAGCTGAAGAAAAGAAAAATGTTTTTTTTCTTGTTTGACGTCTTATCCTGTCTGGCGGTATGGAATTATTCTGGAAAAGCCTGTATATGTACAGAGTATATAAAAAATACACTTATTTGACCGGACCACCCTAATTCTACAACTCTGGATGATACAGTTTTACAAACGTCTACTCATCGCGAGGACCAACTTGCCAACTTTTCAAAATAAGCTATGAGTCGCAATTGAACCGTTTTCTGGAGAAATGACGTTGAAATTTCATTGGGTCTTACATCGAGATTATTCGCAACAAGTTTATATTTCGCAGTCAGGTAGAAAGTAAGCAATGTGACATCAACGAGAAAACAACAAGTTTTCGTTAGCAGGTGGGATAGCCCGTGATAAACAGAATGGAGCAATCAGCGTGATTTCACATTATTACAGAATTATCTACTGCGTGAAAAAAGACTTTCAAACAAAGATTCTGATTTTATTAGCTTTCTTTTAGAATAAATAGAAAATAAAATTTGTAAATAACAATTAATCTCATTATTTTAAATAATATATCTAAACTTGTTGAAATTGCAAATAATTTATTTCTGTCTTTTAACATTTAAACAATTATTTAAATGAAAATTTATTTAATAGTGCCCAGTATTGCGCGCAACACATTTTTGGAACAACGAACAATTCGATAGTCGGTAATAGAGATAGATGGCAAAATAATTGGATTTATTGATAAAATGAGGATTAAATTGATTAAAAAAAGTAAATTGATTAAAATGTATACAAATCCTACATATACAAGAATAATATCTTGCACATCATGGTATCCAAATATACTTTCCCAGTAAAGTTCCATTTGATCCTCGTGCTAAGTAGCATACGGTGCCAGCAAACGTCAATTTTTACAAAATTTTGCATGAATCAATCGATCCAGAGGCTCCGATCCTCCGAAATCACGCTAGTGGACACTTATACGCCCTGACACTTTTTATACATGCTGTACATAAAAATATATGTATCGAAACTGTTGTTATTTCTATACTCAGAGGTAAGATCAGAGTAGTTATTATTTTATTGAATGGATAAATCTATTACACCGTTCTGAGCCAAAAAAAGCCTTTATTGCACACGCTTACAAAAACTAGGGATAAAAACAAAAAAGCATCTTAAGCCTATCGATTAAATCTATCGATTGTAACTAGCATCATCCTCTAGTTACTATTTCTTATCACTAACGCATCTGCATATGGATGGCGAGCACGAACTCACGTTGTCATTTTCAACAGAAACTTTGATACAAAGTACGCAGATTTGTGTATAAATACATTACGGTTGAAAAATTGTTGAATATTTACTACTGTATCTGTTATACTTGATCGTTAACACCTATTTTTTTCGCCTGCCTAACTTACTATCCTCAAAACGTTATCAGATTATACATTTTGTTCGGCTGATAAAATGGAATTTCTTGGAATTTAGAGCTCCCTTTACATTCACTTGTTATTGTACGAGTATTTTGCTCGTTCACCAGCCGTTCACTCATTTTATTTCGCAATCGTGACAATTTGATGCTGCTTCTCCACTCTGTATAACGTGTTACCTACAAACACCGATATGTATATAATCTGATGCATTAATTACTATACGATACACCATGAGAACGTTAATACACGCAAAACGAAATAGATAAACAGTATCTGCTAAAATTATAGCTATAATATAATATAATATAATATATAATATAATATAATATAATATATTTTTGTTACAGTCGACTTCTCCAAAAGTCAAAAGCTTGTCTTGTTATTGGCACGTACCGTAAACACTCGACTAATTGCGTATTTCTTAAAGCTATATTTCTCCTCTTTACAACTTTTTTACGAGATTAGTTTGAAATCAGCCCAATTGATAAACCATTTCAATTTTCAATCTCCTATATTCAAAATTTATTATAATCAATTCTATTTTAGTTTTTGCTATCAAAGGAACATAAATTGGAAGTTGAAACAAAAAACATGGGTTCTAATTAAATATTACTATCTGCTTCTATTCTTAATCGTTACGAATTATTTATACATTATTACCAATTATCAATTGTTTATTATACATTGCTCGTTGCATTCACCCTATTACCCCTACACTTCCGTATCATCAACCATATTGCTATCTTCGAATAATTTTCCTCAAACGCAAAATCTCCCACGTACCTAACCTTTTAATTTCAAAGCTAATTAATTCACGGACATCTTCGATCTTTAACAAGCGTGTATCCTACCAATGATTAGCAGTTACTCTTCATTAATTCATTAATTCATTGATTCAATCTGTAACGTTTCGAGTATGTACATCGCATGTCGTATCATTGTATCGGTATTGTATCTGTTGATTCGAAAGATAGCTGGTTACTCAGGTGGCTAAATTGATCTCGCCATAGACGAAACTTATTTGTGTATCCATCTATGTATATATAAAAGATATACACAAGCAAACAGATAAGGCAATCGAGAATCAATGGATTCAATAGCCGGTAAATATTTACAAAAAAAGGAGATACCGCCGATTTTGACATTTTTTAAATATTTTGTTAATGTTATCAGTTTGAGTAAGATTTTATTCGAGGATTGCCGTTCATTAAAAAGTTAATATCAAAAAAGTTCAATGAGTCATTTGCATTTAAGAGAGTGTACTTAGTCAGATTCTTAGTAAACACTTATCCAACAGCCGATCGTTTAGTAATTTTCGATTCGATTATTCGTGTTCGTTTTTTCGTGTTCGATAACGTTTTGCAGAAGAAGATTCGATTCAATGTTTGTAATATGTCGTGTATACAATTTTAATAATTACATTCGATAATTGCACAAAAATCGGGACTGAAACGTTACAATTATGGAGACGTAGGAACGACTCTATTCCTCAAAATTGACAACGCGAATGAAAGAGAAAGAGAGCCTCGTTAAAGACTGGCGATAAGTTGAAAGATTCTTATTTGCGATTTTTGATCAATGAAATTTTTGCTAATATGTTTCTCGCGTTTTACTGGTTAAAATGACACCAAACACGATAAAATTTGGAACATATTTGCTTACTTAATAATTGATAATTAAATATTATTCATATTATATCATGTTTGATCTTATTTTAGTCGGGGAAATCCTACAAATGCGTTAGTGGAAATTTAATTTTAAAAAGCCTAAAATAAGGCAATTTTCAGTTTTGAATGATTACTCGGATACATTGTCTCAACGATAACTGATAATATTGGATCATGTTACACTGCTCGATCGCAATGGACCGCCAAATTTCCGCGATACCTCAGGGAAATCTGTCCTTCTCAAAGTGGACACGACGGCTGTGTAACTACGTAGAGGACTTTTTCGTGCAATTATCGAATGTTTGTACTAACCGTTTAATTTTTTGTTCCAAAATTCTTATTCTTTATATTAGATGAATAATTCAAATATCTCGCTGTGAAGTACCTGTGTTATTATTGATTGGTGTTTTATAATTATATTAAACAACGAATACTGAATAACGAAGTATTTTTCGGTTAAGGATTTCTTTCGTTATTCATAATTAATAATTATTATACATAGCAATTTCGACAAAGTAACGAAGATGTAGAGTCGAATTCGAGTACGATAAGTAGTCACAGAAAATTTATCTTTTCTCCAATTGATTGCGTCTCCTAGTTTAATGGTGTTTTATAAACGGGCCGCTTATCTTGAAAATGGTAAATCCATTTTCCTTTGTTTCGGAATATTGAAACATTACGTTCGATTGGACTATTTTACTACGTTTTATGACCTTGAGTGACCTTAAATGACCGCGATATTTAAATCCGTCTTCAAAAGAGCAACAATGGGACAAATAGGTATTCAAAACTACACGGCTACACTTAAAAAAAAAACGAAGCCTATTAAAGTGTTCTTTAAAACTCGTAAACGCGTCCATCTGAGAAAAACTTTTTCCATCGCGTAATAGCCTCCTCGAAACCAAACAACTTTTGTTTCAAACATTTCCCTGCGTCTCAAAAAATTGAAAGAATTATTCAGGTGGTTTGCTGTTGAAGACTCAGCCTGTATATCCCCAAAATTCCATGTAGTTCTGATTGTTAGGCAAACTGATATTGTAATCTAACACGAGTCAACCTCATCAAGGGGCGAGAGGGAGGGGGTGTCAATAGACTAAACACAGAAGTATTCGCCTCTATATGTACCTCTATTCGCTATTTTGAACATGAACAGAAAGATAAGAGTACGGAGTGGGTGAGAAAAGCATTAAGAATTTTGATCCAGCATTTTTTAATCTCTTTATTGTGACATGAAAACTACGGAAAAAGTAATTTAAAAAAGCGACCAGATATCAATGACCTACGAAAAAGATAAAATTCATCCGGACAGAAAGAAGGAAGAAAACTATTTAACGTTTCATCAGAGAAAAAGAATCGAGGAAAAGGCTTGGTTATTGATCTTGTGAGACAGGAACGTCATAAATGCTGGTATAGGTAATCTTGCAGAAGTTGTTAAGAATCTTTATCGTAGTTTGGTATGAAAAATATCGAATAATTTGGATTTCGAATCACATACAAATTAAGATGCAGGGGAGAGTCGCACGGTACCTTGTGCTAGAGTTGATAAAAGTGAAAATTTACAAAGTGACTTTATAGCACAAATGGAACTTGATAAAAGTAGGAAAATTAATTTTATGAAATTCAATGATACGAATTGACGAATTAACAATGTGCAAGAATAGTAATGTCGGAATTTGTAGGAAACGAAAAATTGTCGTCCAGTACCGATCAATTATTTAATTATTTGATCTTTTGCTCTAAATGGTTAATAATGTTTTAAAAAGTCCTCTAGATGTCAGTATACATATTCTTATTCAAATTTGATTATTATGTATATCGTATGGAAAATACTTAATATTTTCTTGATCTGCGCATTCGACGTGTGCCCAGACTTCACATTCGTCGTTTTTGAAACATTGAAAGCTTCAGTGACCTGTCTTTGGGCCATTTTATTTTTGAAGAGTAGCTTCGAAGCCCCCATTCATGTTCTCCTCTGACCATTTCTCTCTTTTCTGTTTTGGACTTTCAAACATTTTTCTATGGGAAAAGGTAGAAGAAAAATTAAACGGACACCTTCTAATTTAGTCTCAGTTGCCAAAATATTGAACTTACAGGTAAAAGAAATTCGGTCTATGACTAAATCATCGGTATTGGACGACAAATACGTTGAACAAATACGTTTTAGATTATAATGTATATAATATACAAAGGAAATTATAAAAGTGGGGCAAATAACTAGTAATTACACTTAATAAATTAGATATAGTATACATTAAGAAACATTTTACTTACCTGAAAAACAACATGTCAACTCTAGAAAATAATTTTTAATTTTCGAAATATCAATGTATATGTTTGACATATCAGATCAATATGGCTCCGAAATATGTTACACGGAATTGTTCATTTTCATTTGTTTGTTCCAATAAAAGCGCTAATATCTGGTGAAAAATCCTATGTATTTAGAAATTAACAGAAGTGTTAAGTGAGCTGTTATTTTGCCCGCATTGTATTTCTTACATGTAATGCCTGTTACACGTTTTATCTTTAAAATAGCAAACTCATTATTTACTCGAGATTTATTCCTAGCGCACGAATATTTTTCAATAGAGCGATGCAAAGTTTTACTGTATCTCGGATCATCACAAGTTAATCAAAATCTTGAGGATTCGATTTCACCTGCTCAAAGTGACTTTTGCAGGCAAAAGAAATTGTTCCTCGGATACTTTAATATTTTTTACTAAATTTCATCAAAAATAGAATTTTATTTGCTAATAGAAGATAACTATGTTTTGGTACTCCTACAGAACAATATCACGACATTCGCTAAAATTACAAATATTGTACAGTATATTCACTACAAGGCTAATTGAAATAGCTTGTAATCCAACATATAAGAATGCTACTTGCAAAGTATTTTTGCTAGTAACAGTTTAAAGTAGAGAGATATTCCTAAAAAATCATATATTTTATACATATATGTACGTAGTATATACAGTGGATATAACTATGTTTCTGAATTTATAAAATAACAATTGTCTTGTAATACGTAAAAATCTCGAGAAGATTTAAATAAAAATTTTGATTATTTGTTTGAAAATAATTTATTATTTGCACTGAAATGTTACATCTCGAATGCACTGTACTTTGTTACGCGATTCGTTCCTGCACAATTTTTTCAGCAAGCTATCTACATAAACAATACATGATAAAAACAAAATTAGGTATATTAGTTCCACCAGTATTTTAATTCAAATTAATAATTTACTGAAGAACATTTATTAACACGTTGACTACCACGACACCCGCATTCGGGTGTCAGCAAAGTTTCTGGTCAGGCCGCGTAACCCATATTCGGGTGTCGCTTATTTGACTACTTGCTAAGGATCGTCGTAGGTATTTGAAAAGATATTTCATAATAATAAAACTATTGAATTGTTATAAAATAAAAATACGTTGTAATACGTTGTAAATAAAAATTGTTATAAAATAAAAAATATAAAATAAAAATAAAATAAAGAAAAACATTCTATACATAGCTGAGGTTGGTCGGGACAATTTGGACAAGAAGTTGTTGTTTTCTTCAAATTCTTTTGTGCCTTTGTTCGGTCCATTCGACGTCTTTTACTTGCATAACATAGTTTGCACGCGCGTCTAATGCTTCTTCCGGAATCATTTTTCCGAACGGCGATATTGTGCTGACTCTGTCGAAGACAAGGATTCCTCGTATTTTTAGACAACCCTAATAATTTTGCAACTAGTAATTGTCTAAATATTCCAATATTTATATTTTTCCTTGTTGCAATTTTGTGAACCGTCAAAGCGTTTACAACAGAAATTCCCAGAAGGAATTGAATGCCACGTTTTCTGTACCATTTGATTCCTTTTCTAATTGTGGTGGCATAAGAAACCATTTGATCGGAATAATCTATACCACACTTTCCTTCGTTATATTCGACAACAGCTAGCGGTTTTAATGTAGCGAACAAGCGAAACGAAAGATCATTCTTGAGACCACCACTTGAGCGATTCGCATTACTAAAATATCGATAGGAGCACCTAGCAGAGAACGCTTGGTACTGCTGTACGCGTGGCCTGACGCAGATTTTTTTGAAAACACGCGTGGCAGTCAATGTGTTAATAAACTATTAAACTACATGTCGTGAAGAAGTATCCCCTTTATGAACATTTATTAATAGCTCTAGAGTTGATAATATTAGCTTGAGGAAGTTCTGTATGTACGTGTAATTGATAGTACTCGCGTACACCTGTGCGTGTAAAACGTTTCAAGTTAATAAAGAGAACATGATACACGTGGAATAGGTATGAATAAAAATTACAAGAAGCCGGAGAATATTCTAAAACATATGCCATGATAAAATATAAATTGTAAAGAGTTATAGATCATGTTATTATATATTAAAATTATGCTTAACAAGCAGATATTAGCGTAAATATGACGCTGCGTTAATTAAATCCAACAATATTGAGAAAAGAACAAATTGAACAATACCTAGAAATAATTTAGAAAAACACTGTTAGATCAATTTCAAATTGGGTTTTCTTTACTCGATGTCAAACTTAACTCTTACTCGTCTTTTGCATAAACTCTTTTCGTGATATGAAACTTTAGAGTTGACATGCTGCTGGTATTAATTGCACACGCAGAATAAGATTTTCCAAATTGAACCGAAACGATTTAGACAGAAAAATGTAATACTTTCAATACTCATAACAATTATTTATGCATTCCGCATATAAACCTACCGAATATTTATTACTTACTTTTAGCTCAAAAATATTTGATATACTACTACCAAGCAAATATTAGATTGAAGAGGAAATCATACATGAAAGATGTCACTTTTTTTAATAAAAAGTTCGTTCTCATCAAAGTTTCTGGCAATTTATTACATACCTGTATACAAAGTGGATTACTTTGTAACACAACTGGAAAGTAACTTTCTTTAGTAATGATTTGCGTAATAAATTACGCAAAAAGTAAAAAGAAGATTATATTTTAAATCATATTCTAAGAATAACTGTATTTTAAACGTGATTTCAAAAGAATTTTGAATTTAAAAATTCGTCAAAAGTACATACGTACTTACTACTTCGACACGATCTAGGCTAATTATGTGTTCTAATGTTTATACATCTTGATAGTAGCTGTATTCAAAGAGCGCGTCGAATCTTTTTATAGTATTTGCCTTTTGATGTATTAAAAGTATCATTAGAGATATTCTTCTTATTATCGCAAATATGTATAGTTCTGCTCATTGCATCGACAAGTGAACGGATTTTAAGCTTCCTATTCTTTTACATTTTCAATATTTCCAGAGTTATTTGTTTTCAGAATAAAAAATATTAATTCCTGCCACTTTTGAGAGAAATTGTTTAGAAGTGTATCCTGTTTATCTCGAATCGCTCAAATATATCGGGGAAAAAATGAATGATACAAAAATCGAATGACATCGAAAGGGATATACTATTATATTCGTGTGTATTTACTTTGCGTGTATTGTCTTAACATGAAATCTCTTGCGTGTTAAAATATTTCAGTGGATATCTCCATTTTTTGTTACATAATCACGCAGCTGACGTTCAGACATCTCTAAAATACTAGAAACTTGCGTCTTTCGCACCATCCGCTATCGTAATAGAAACTTTCAAATTCGACAGAGCAATACAAAGCACGCGAAAAGTGACTGACCAAAAAAGAACTGAATGTTTTGACGACATTACGAAACTGCAGCCTTGTATTTCAGCAATATCATACCAGCAATAACAAATTTTGAGAAATATCTTTATGTTCTATTCCTGTGGCGTACTTTGGATAACGCTAATCCCGGCGACACACTAAATTTTGAAATCCATACGACTGATTCTACAGAAGCGGGGATTCTACAGCAGCGATTTCGCTTGCACAGTTGTTCATTTAATTTATGAATTGTAAGAAACCTCAAGTATGTCAGAGGACATAGTGATATTGCTACAAAAGCGACTAGACAAATAGAGAGCTACATGTGATTTTATCGTATTTTTTTAACCCTTTCGCTTCGGCAATCCAGTCCGCCGAAGTACTGTCACTGAACGGAAACGCGCGCCAGAAATACGCACAGTGTGCGTGGCTACTGTATATACGTTTTCCTAAGTCTTAAATAATAATAATTCTTGTAAGAACCGTATACGAAATATCGTTTCACTGTCAATGGATTTAGTAGATTTTTTAGCACGAAACAATATACGATTTTGATGTTGTTTCAAGAACGAGTAACTTAAAGAAGTGATTAATCCAGTATGTCAATAAAATCAAGGGAAAATGTTCTGTCGATAACGAAAAAATATATTAATGACCACAGATAGCATTTGTATATGCATCATTTTTGTCAAATTTTGTCTTCCAAACACAACTTTTTAATATTCCTATTTTATCTACTTTTGCTAAAATACATTAAACACATTTCAATACTAAACTAAAGATCTTTAAACTTAAAAATGACTTTTGCTTATTCCCATGTCACAAACAATTGGCTTTAATAATTATCGATCAATACTCTCTTATTCGTAAGCACATCAGCATATTCGATCCATGCAAATTCACGTAAAATGTTACTACTTCCTGCCTTTCGTTACATGTATCTTAATAAATTGTATCTTATTAAATCTTAATAAATATGAGTCTTAATAAAAAGAAGTTACTTTTTACGTAGACCAAACCTAGTTCTATTATTAAGCGCGTAAGCAGATAAGATGAAGATCAAATAGAGGCAAAGCTAAAAAATAACGACTATATATTTTCATGTTTCAGCGTTGAAAACTTATGTGGGTGAAACGCTAGAATTGACTGGAGTTCTTCGACAAGAAATGGGCACTTGTCTTTGCATAGACAGCAACAATGTGCCTCCGACAGTCAGCAAACGTTACTCTCTACAAGTTCACTGTATGTATTATTAAGCGCTTATCATAGAATTATTATACAAATATATTTGCAATTATCATTCTTATATATTATACAAGGTGAATCAGAACACGTGGAAAATATGGCAGAGGTTGATTCTGAATACTGAAATAAGAAGAAAATTTTATATAACATAATATGCCTAATATGACCATACGTTCCGCTTATAGCTTATTTTGCGATGCTAAACATTACACAGATGAACGATTTCTTGGAAAATAGATAAATCGTGCTGGCCTTATTTCCGGACCAATACGCTCTTCGGATCCGAATCCGTTCGATTATTAAATACGGGGGCGTTTAAAATCTCTTACTTATAAAACGTTAGTTGACGTGACGATCAAAATTTTCGACAAATTCGTGTAAGCTGTTCGAACAAGATGGACGATCTATGACGCGACGCATTCGCGTTTCCGTAGAAACTGGAACTGGTCGATTCGAGTAATTTCTCTAAAGATAGGTAAGAAAGTACTGTGACACAAAGCAAGCGTCTACTCGAAAACGTTTATACGAAATTTTCTTCTTATTTTAATGCGCTGAATCAGCCCCTGCTTGCCTGGAAGCCGTACTTTCCACATGTCTCGAACTCTATCATACCGATCCACTAGGTAAACAAAAAAAAAGCCTGCCAAGCACTGTGGCGGCACGGGCCACGGAACTTTTCAACGGCTCCGGATGCAAAGCGCGACGCCGCCAAAGCGCAACACCGACGTGCCCAATGTACCATCGATATCTTCACACTCTTTCCGCCGAATTCTCGGAAGAGCATACACGTGCCAGCACTGGGCTACGATATCGATGGGCTACGAAGGGAAGAATCTGCGCGATCCGAAACAAAAGCACAGGCAGTCTGTCTTACGCCATTAAATGTGTAACTCCTCGGTATTATTTGCATAGCAACGCGTCGAATGATCTCTCGGTGTCTATCGTTATTTGTTAGTTGTTACCAATTGTCTGTTAAGTGTAATTGTTAATTGTTAATTGTTAATTGTTAACTCTGATTGTTGATTAGTTCTAAATAAACTATTGTTCGTTAAAAACACCAAGAGTAGTTCCTTACGCACCTATCACCATACCACCTCAGCACGAACGCCGTATAGATTGTTTTCACCTGTTCGATTCGTGCTAGATTTGACTAAAATACTCATGCGAAGTTATTGAAAATATAAAATCCGAATTAACATCCAGTTTTCAACAACCTGTCTAAAGATACCGCTCACAAACAAGCTATCATTTCTTGAAACAAATATATAAGATTTATTTACGTTATCAATTTTGTCGTGTGTCGAAATACAGCCCACTCAAAACATTCTATGGACCAAACGAAAAAATTGTTGACATTGATTGTCAACAAGTCCTACAAACTAGGATCTTTCATATTTCTTTCGCTTTTGATAATTAGGCACAACCTCCCGCTAGCCGATGAGTCATTCTGCTATATTTGGCTTATCCTTTGTTATTATACAAATTACTGCCATTGTTCACGGCTGATCTACTAATTCGTTTGGTGACTGGACACTACGTTAGATATTTTAATCAAATAAACTCATAATTGTATCGATAAAATACTTCCTATCAGTACAATATATGATCCAAAATTTAAACATCCTGCTTCAGGGCGACATATCCAGTGAATTAACGGCGCCTGAACAATCCCTTAAAACGGGTAAATCTATAACTTTATTATCTAATTTCAACCTAATATCCACAAACTGATCAACATAATTTCACTATGCCCAAAAAGAATCGCCTTGCAAATGATATCGATATTTACGACATTTTTTTGCTATATTAATATAGTATTATTTGTTATAGATCCAGACCACCGACCTCGACCAGGGCTATCAAAATTCGCCTTCGTCATGGCCAATAACCAATATAATATTAACTACGATAGAAACTGTCATTGTTAATTTAACACTAGCTATCGCTGCTATAATACGAATAGCCTGTATACATATTAAATAAACTGTAATAAATAACTTATTATTTTAAAATACACCCTGTCTTATTTATCTACACCTTCCTTTGTCTTACGTCCACCTTGACCTACGCATTGTCACGTAAAATTCGTGATAAAAAAGGATTTTTGCAATCCACTAGCGATAAAAAGTTCGCGTACAAGGTAAATAGCGGGCAAAAGAACGGTATAAAGCATAGAGTGTAGAGTATAGTAGCATTGCAGAAAAAGAAAAATCAACAGCTTGCTCGGTCATTGCGCAGCAACAGATCGAGCAACGATACAAATGATCATGGAAGTGCGTTTCTGCTTCCCGGTCTGTTCGAACTATGATGATTTGTCTTTCTGATCTTTCCGACTCGACCGTTGCACCGTTCACTCGACCATCGACCATAAATTGTTTCGAATTTTCTAGAGAACGGACACTTGAAACTACGTGCTTGCGGTACATTCGATAGCCAGAACAGAGGGATCCTTCGTGAGCCTGTTTTCGTCCTGCGAGACGAGCAAATTATTAGAAATTTCCTGATGCAATTGTACGCGGTTTTATGCAACTTTGATTATACACGTGAACGATATTTGGCACAGAGGAGTAACATTTTCGGGGTAACATTTGCGCACTAATAGGTTCCCACGTAGCTAAAATAAAGCAAAAGTTGCGCGAAATTAACGGATGACAATTGAGAAATTTCTTGGGTGATCTACGTTTATTACGAAATGGTTGAATGCGAGAATCGATATCTGGTAGCATCTAAGTTGTCCGAGAGAGTTTCACGATAAAGGAACAGATCTCTGCCGATACTCTCTATCCGACTATCGTAGCAGATTTGCGTACTTTTGCAAGGTTCTCCAAATTAATACAAATTTCTAACTACCGTAACATCGAGATATTATACATCGTAAGGCAAAGTTAAGGAGAGTGGCGATGACCTCGGAAACGCGAAAAATATCTCAGAAGATAGAATTTTGATGGCGCGAAGGACAAATGTTCGTGATGGTTTTTGCCAATAGCGATTCTGATTCTCCCTTGACGTGTCTGCTCGGCGCCACTTCCGGCATCGTGACAACCACCGTAAGCCCTAGGACACCCTTACAGCCTCCTTTACATCGCATATGCCCTTCTCGCTGTTGATGAAAATCCAATTTGTGAAATTAGACGTTTGCTCGCTTTGAGACAAAGTAAACCGCGTTTCTCACAGGTGTTCGGCAGATGGCGATGATGAGATATATAGTGCAACAAAGTGAAATTTTACGCGCGTAAATCTAACAGGATTATAATGTAACAGAAGCACAACAAAGAGGAAACTTGTGATGAAAAAGGAAGAATATATTACCAACGAAACTCTTTTGCTCCATTTTCTTTCGTAGAATTATATTTCACTTGCGAGTATTATAGCAGGTCTGCCTTTGATACAAAAATCATAAAAGGTTTACGTATCTGCACGTATATTTACGCTGTATGAACGACACTGGAGTATTACACGCATGCATTATCGACAAATAGATCCACGTTCGAGATAAGAGTTCCTCTTTGATACTTTCTTATGGTATAAATAACGAGAAATTATCAGGAAGTATGTTACAGTGAAACTGCTCGTACTTCGTTACTTTTACTCGCATGTATGACACCTACAACGATATTCTTTGTTGAATCAATAAATAAAAGCGCTCCCCAGCGTACATACAAGACTAGATCTTGAAATATAAGAATCGACGTAACAATAAGACTAAAAAAGTTCGAAATGAAAGTAATTATGTATATTCGATATATCTTTGGTAATCATTTCTTTAATCTCCTTCTTTGATCCAGTATCCATATTTAAAATCTACGAATAAATGATATATATTTAATATATACATTAAACTATACTTTTTAATAATACATACCATAATTTAATATTATGGTTGAAATTATGACCTATATAGCAATTAATACATACACATGTGTTTAGTTCTATTAACTTAGAAGCACATGTAAATTAAAAAAAAATATATATATATGAAACAATAATAAAATAATGAAGTAACATTGAGAATAGAATCTAGTTTAATTACACATATATACCCTTTTAATAATTCCGTTCTTATAAATTTTATTAAATTTACAGTGAAGCTTACAATTACACTAATGCCAATGAATATTAACGTATGCGTTTATTATTACACTAAATAACAATGAAAGTAATGCAATGAAAAATACAATATACCTTAATGGAAATAAAATAAATAAATAGCGAAGTATTTATTAATATTATTATATAGCATTATATTATATTATTATAATATTTATTAATATTTACTTACCTTTTACGTTTGCACAAAAACGATAAAATTTTAAATATAAAGAGAGATTTATAACAGAGATAAAGCAAGTCATAGAAATTAGTGTCTTTCAATGGCAAAAATGCGTTAAAGGAAGTGAAACGATAATCTCCGTCTCGCGTCACAAGCGGAACTGTGTCAGTTTTGCTCCTTGAAAGTACACGTAGCGGTACATGAGCTAGAGAACATTTCAAATCATGTTGTTGTTTTTTTGCTTCGGAGTATCAAGATCGTGAGGACATACATAATATATTAATAAATAAACTCCGGGCAAAACAATGTCGCCGTTACGTTACCGTCGAACCGTCGAACCGTCGAACAAAGACGAATTTGAATTCTCCGACTCTCCCCCGATCTGTTTATACTATACCAGTTTAAACGGACGCAATCGTAAAGAGTTCACGAGAGTTATGGATCAGTATCTACGAGTATCTACCGTCTTTGCGAACATTATCTATAATTATTTATTTAATCATTTGAAAATATACTTGAAGGTTTCAACAACGAGCAATCTTGTCTAATAAATCTCACGATCAACCATCCTCTACACACAAGTCCTCTGAAAACATACCGACTTTTCAGTTCAATTTGAATCGTTGCGTTCAACGCCATCAGGGTGTCCTGCATAACGCGGGCATCCGACTAGGTGCTGATACCACATACAAGAACAAGTCGAATATGTGAAATAAAGCTTTTAGCTTAAGGTCCCGTTTTGAAAAAAATACAGTTTGAACATGTTCGGTTGGCAATTGGCTTAATACACGCGTATGATAAATAATAAGATTTATTACATGATTTTACAAAGTTTGTTAAAATTGATTAAGAAGTTACTTTCAAGAAGTAATATTTACATAATTGTAAATTGAACCCTATGTTTAACAAAATTAGGCATTCTTAAGTATTTGTTATTGTAAATTACTATTATGCTTCGCCAAGTGTGATTGGCTATTTCTGGAACACAGCGTCCATCGATGTCTTCAATGAAAGAACATAAGTTTAATAACCTAACTTATCGACGAAATAAATCCCTGGCCCCCGGGTAGCGTGTTAGGAAGCTTCCGTGGTAATTCTTTTAAAAGCAATTAACGAGTGATCTGTTCGCGAATTATTGTATTGTATTATATATTATGTGGCATCATGATATCATAAGGAATACAAGTCACTATGATTTCTTCGTATTATTTCACAGATGGAGTGTGCAAATTTGACTTTACAATGAACAAAGTCAAACGTGACAATGACAAAATTGTATGTGGCAAAACTGGATACCTCAATGTTATACAGTGTGTCAAGAAAGTGTTTGTTGTCATCTTATGTCTTTGGGAGGTAATTCTACACCTTCGGATTTGCGAAGATCTGTTGAAAAAGAGGATCACAAAATTGACCTCGAGCATTCTATTGCACGTATTGCGTGTTTGTGCGCGTATTTATCCATCGATGTATTGCAAAGAACAGTTTGTCCAATAGGGGTTTCACACGCAGCAGTGGGAAAAATAATACTCTCACCCTGAGAGAATTGACCGGCGAGGGCGCGGCAGAGGCCATGGAAGCGCTTCGGTGAGGTGCGCTAGGTCCGTCGCAAATCTGCCCGGCAGGGGAACCGGCACGGCGGCTCCGGCGACGAGGCGCGGTGTAACGTGGCCGCATATCGCTCCATTAGGGGGTGTATTGAGCGCGGAGGGGGTGTATCCCTCACACCAGGTCCCGGGCCCCTCTAGATCGCTGCCGGGACGGTCATCGTGGAGGTTTTAGTCCGTTGGCGTCTGCCACTACCACGCCGCTTTTTCCCAGAAGCGACCTGGTGTCCGTGCGGATTTCCTCCACGTTAATAAAAAAAAAAAAAAAGTGGGAAAAATAATACGCCAAAAAGGTGTACGTTATAAGGTTCGCCGTGTGCGAAATTATGTCGTTTGACGAATATTCGATGGTTAGCCGCTAAGAAAATTATAACGCAATCCTTGGAAATATCTTGTTTACGGATGAGAGCGATTCTTCCGATAGCAATATTCTCGATCGTCAGACTGCCAGGATTTAGGCTTGTGAAAGTTCTCACATTATGATACAATGATACAGAGATTCAAGCAGGCTCGAGCAAGTTTGATTTATTATTATATTATTTATATATATATATAAATAATATAATATATATATATATATATATATATATATATATATATATATATATGTCGGGTTAACATTAGAATTTAAGGCGTGTAACGATTCTTCGTTTGAATTAGCTATCGTTTTATGAAACAGAGATTATATTTACGCGAATATACAAGATTTTACAAAATATTATGAGTATTGAGTTTAATGAATGATAAGATTAACAAATGATAAGATTAACAAATGATAAGTTTAACTAATGATTCCAAACGAATCCACGGTCAACGGGATAACTCTTTACTATGCGTAGAATAATTTAAACACAAAA
>NW_022884957.1:0-19294 GCF_011952205.1 Bombus bifarius | reverse complement strand
GTAAATCCATTTTCCTTTGTTTCGGAATATTGAAACATTACGTTCGATTGGACTATTTTACTACGTTTTATGACCTTGAGTGACCTTAAATGACCGCGATATTTAAATCCGTCTTCAAAAGAGCAACAATGGGACAAATAGGTATTCAAAACTACACGGCTACACTTAAAAAAAAAAAACGAAGCCTATTAAAGTGTTCTTTAAAACTCGTAAACGCGTCCATCTGAGAAAAACTTTTTCCATCGCGTAATAGCCTCCTCGAAACCAAACAACTTTTGTTTCAAACATTTCCCTGCGTCTCAAAAAATTGAAAGAATTATTCAGGTGGTTTGCTGTTGAAGACTCAGCCTGTATATCCCCAAAATTCCATGTAGTTCTGATTGTTAGGCAAACTGATATTGTAATCTAACACGAGTCAACCTCATCAAGGGGCGAGAGGGAGGGGGTGTCAATAGACTAAACACAGAAGTATTCGCCTCTATATGTACCTCTATTCGCTATTTTGAACATGAACAGAAAGATAACAGTACGGAGTGGGTGAGAAAAGCATTAAGAATTTTGATCCAGCATTTTTTAATCTCTTTATTGTGACATGAAAACTACGGAAAAAGTAATTTAAAAAAGCGACCAGATATCAATGACCTACGAAAAAGATAAAATTCATCCGGACAGAAAGAAGGAAGAAAACTATTTAACGTTTCATCAGAGAAAAAGAATCGAGGAAAAGGCTTGGTTATTGATCTTGTGAGACAGGAACGTCATAAATGCTAGTATAGGTAATCTTGCAGAAGTTGTTAAGAATCTTTATCGTAGTTTGGTATGAAAAATATCGAATAATTTGGATTTCGAATCACATACAAATTAAGATGCAGGGGAGAGTCGCACGGTACCTTGTGCTAGAGTTGATAAAAGTGAAAATTTACAAAGTGACTTTATAGCACAAATGGAACTTGATAAAAGTAGGAAAATTAATTTTATGAAATTCAATGATACGAATTGACGAATTAACAATGTGCAAGAATAGTAATGTCGGAATTTGTAGGAAACGAAAAATTGTCGTCCAGTACCGATCAATTATTTAATTATTTGATCTTTTGCTCTAAATGGTTAATAATGTTTTAAAAAGTCCTCTAGATGTCAGTATACATATTCTTATTCAAATTTGATTATTATGTATATCGTATGGAAAATACTTAATATTTTCTTGATCTGCGCATTCGACGTGTGCCCAGACTTCACATTCGTCGTTTTTGAAACATTGAAAGCTTCAGTGACCTGTCTTTGGGCCATTTTATTTTTGAAGAGTAGCTTCGAAGCCCCATTCATGTTCTCCTCTGACCATTTCTCTCTTTTCTGTTTTGGACTTTCAAACATTTTTCTATGGGAAAAGGTAGAAGAAAAATTAAACGGACACCTTCTAATTTAGTCTCAGTTGCCAAAATATTGAACTTACAGGTAAAAGAAATTCGGTCTATGACTAAATCATCGGTATTGGACGACAAATACGTTGAACAAATACGTTTTAGATTATAATGTATATAATATACAAAGGAAATTATAAAAGTGGGGCAAATAACTAGTAATTACACTTAATAAATTAGATATAGTATACATTAAAAAACATTTTACTTACCTGAAAAACAACATGTCAACTCTAGAAAATAATTTTTAATTTTCGAAATATCAATGTATATGTTTGACATATCAGATCAATATGGCTCCGAAATATGTTACACGGAATTGTTCATTTTCATTTGTTTGTTCCAATAAAAGCGCTAATATCTGGTGAAAAATCCTATGTATTTAGAAATTAACAGAAGTGTTAAGTGAGCTGTTATTTTGCCCGCATTGTATTTCTTACATGTAATGCCTGTTACACGTTTTATCTTTAAAATAGCAAACTCATTATTTACTCGAGATTTATTCCTAGCGCACGAATATTTTTCAATAGAGCGATGCAAAGTTTTACTGTATCTCGGATCATCACAAGTTAATCAAAATCTTGAGGATTCGATTTCACCTGCTCAAAGTGACTTTTGCAGGCAAAAGAAATTGTTCCTCGGATACTTTAATATTTTTTACTAAATTTCATCAAAAATAGAATTTTATTTGCTAATAGAAGATAACTATGTTTTGGTACTCCTACAGAACAATATCACGACATTCGCTAAAATTACAAATATTGTACAGTATATTCACTACAAGGCTAATTGAAATAGCTTGTAATCCAACATATAAGAATGCTACTTGCAAAGTATTTTTGCTAGTAACAGTTTAAAGTAGAGAGATATTCCTAAAAAATCATATATTTTATACATATATGTACGTAGTATATACAGTGGATATAACTATGTTTCTGAATTTATAAAATAACAATTGTCTTGTAATACGTAAAAATCTCGAGAAGATTTAAATAAAAATTTTGATTATTTGTTTGAAAATAATTTATTATTTGCACTGAAATGTTACATCTCGAATGCACTGTACTTTGTTACGCGATTCGTTCCTGCACAATTTTTTCAGCAAGCTATCTACATAAACAATACATGATAAAAACAAAATTAGGTATATTAGTTCCACCAGTATTTTAATTCAAATTAATAATTTACTGAAGAACATTTATTAACACGTTGACTACCACGACACCCGCATTCGGGTGTCAGCAAAGTTTCTGGTCAGGCCGCGTAACCCATATTCGGGTGTCGCTTATTTGACTACTTGCTAAGGATCGTCGTAGGTATTTGAAAAGATATTTCATAATAATAAAACTGTTGAATTGTTATAAAATAAAAATACGTTGTAATACGTTGTAAATAAAAATTGTTATAAAATAAAAAATATAAAATAAAAATAAAATAAAGAAAAACATTCTATACATAGCTGAGGTTGGTCGGGACAATTTGGACAAGAAGTTGTTGTTTTCTTCAAATTCTTTTGTGCCTTTGTTCGGTCCATTCGACGTCTTTTACTTGCATAACATAGTTTGCACGCGCGTCTAATGCTTCTTCCGGAATCATTTTTCCGAACGGCGATATTGTGCTGACTCTGTCGAAGACAAGGATTCTTCGTATTTTTAGACAACCCTAATAATTTTGCAACTAGTAATTGTCTAAATATTCCAATATTTATATTTTTCCTTGTTGCAATTTTGTGAACCGTCAAAGCGTTTACAACAGAAATTCCCAGAAGGAATTGAATGCCACGTTTTCTGTACCATTTGATTCCTTTTCTAATTGTGGTGGCATAAGAAACCATTTGATCGGAATAATCTATACCACACTTTCCTTCGTTATATTCGACAACAGCTAGCGGTTTTAATGTAGCGAACAAGCGAAACGAAAGATCATTCTTGAGACCACCACTTGAGCGATTCGCATTACTAAAATATCGATAGGAGCACCTAGCAGAGAACGCTTGGTACTGCTGTACGCGTGGCCTGACGCAGATTTTTTTGAAAACACGCGTGGCAGTCAATGTGTTAATAAACTATTAAACTACATGTCGTGAAGAAGTATCCCCTTTATGAACATTTATTAATAGCTCTAGAGTTGATAATATTAGCTTGAGGAAGTTCTGTATGTACGTGTAATTGATAGTACTCGCGTACACCTGTGCGTGTAAAACGTTTCAAGTTAATAAAGAGAACATGATACACGTGGAATAGGTATGAATAAAAATTACAAGAAGCCGGAGAATATTCTAAAACATATGCCATGATAAAATATAAATTGTAAAGAGTTATAGATCATGTTATTATATATTAAAATTATGCTTAACAAGCAGATATTAGCGTAAATATGACGCTGCGTTAATTAAATCCAACAATATTGAGAAAAGAACAAATTGAACAATACCTAGAAATAATTTAGAAAAACACTGTTAGATCAATTTCAAATTGGGTTTTCTTTACTCGATGTCAAACTTAACTCTTACTCGTCTTTTGCATAAACTCTTTTCGTGATATGAAACTTTAGAGTTGACATGCTGCTGGTATTAATTGCACACGCAGAATAAGATTTTCCAAATTGAACCGAAACGATTTAGACAGAAAAATGTAATACTTTCAATACTCATAACAATTATTTATGCATTCCGCATATAAACCTACCGAATATTTATTACTTACTTTTAGCTCAAAAATATTTGATATACTACTACCAAGCAAATATTAGATTGAAGAGGAAATCATACATGAAAGATGTCACTTTTTTTAATAAAAAGTTCGTTCTCATCAAAGTTTCTGGCAATTTATTACATACCTGTATACAAAGTGGATTACTTTGTAACACAACTGGAAAGTAACTTTCTTTAGTAATGATTTGCGTAATAAATTACGCAAAAAGTAAAAAGAAGATTATATTTTAAATCATATTCTAAGAATAACTGTATTTTAAACGTGATTTCAAAAGAATTTTGAATTTAAAAATTCGTCAAAAGTACATACGTACTTACTACTTCGACACGATCTAGGCTAATTATGTGTTCTAATGTTTATACATCTTGATAGTAGCTGTATTCAAAGAGCGCGTCGAATCTTTTTATAGTATTTGCCTTTTGATGTATTAAAAGTATCATTAGAGATATTCTTCTTATTATCGGAAATATGTATAGTTCTGCTCATTGCATCGACAAGTGAACGGATTTTAAGCTTCCTATTCTTTTACATTTTCAATATTTCCAGAGTTATTTGTTTTCAGAATAAAAAATATTAATTCCTGCCACTTTTGAGAGAAATTGTTTAGAAGTGTATCCTGTTTATCTCGAATCGCTCAAATATATCGGGGAAAAAATGAATGATACAAAAATCGAATGACATCGAAAGGGATATACTATTATATTCGTGTGTATTTACTTTGCGTGTATTGTCTTAACATGAAATCTCTTGCGTGTTAAAATATTTCAGTGGATATCTCCATTTTTTGTTACATAATCACGCAGCTGACGTTCAGACATCTCTAAAATACTAGAAACTTGCGTCTTTCGCACCATCCGCTATCGTAATAGAAACTTTCAAATTCGACAGAGCAATACAAAGCACGCGAAAAGTGACTGACCAAAAAAGAACTGAATGTTTTGACGACATTACGAAACTGCAGCCTTGTATTTCAGCAATATCATACCAGCAATAACAAATTTTGAGAAATATCTTTATGTTCTATTCCTGTGGCGTACTTTGGATAACGCTAATCCCGGCGACACACTAAATTTTGAAATCCATACGACTGATTCTACAGAAGCGGGGATTCTACAGCAGCGATTTCGCTTGCACAGTTGTTCATTTAATTTATGAATTGTAAGAAACCTCAAGTATGTCAGAGGACATAGTGATATTGCTACAAAAGCGACTAGACAAATAGAGAGCTACATGTGATTTTATCGTATTTTTTTAACCCTTTCGCTTCGGCAATCCAGTCCGCCGAAGTACTGTCACTGAACGGAAACGCGCGCCAGAAATACGCACAGTGTGCGTGGCTACTGTATATACGTTTTCCTAAGTCTTAAATAATAATAATTCTTGTAAGAACCGTATACGAAATATCGTTTCACTGTCAATGGATTTAGTAGATTTTTTAGCACGAAACAATATACGATTTTGATGTTGTTTCAAGAACGAGTAACTTAAAGAAGTGATTAATCCAGTATGTCAATAAAATCAAGGGAAAATGTTCTGTCGATAACGAAAAAATATATTAATGACCACAGATAGCATTTGTATATGCATCATTTTTGTCAAATTTTGTCTTCCAAACACAACTTTTTAATATTCCTATTTTATCTACTTTTGCTAAAATACATTAAACACATTTCAATACTAAACTAAAGATCTTTAAACTTAAAAATGACTTTTGCTTATTCCCATGTCACAAACAATTGGCTTTAATAATTATCGATCAATACTCTCTTATTCGTAAGCACATCAGCATATTCGATCCATGCAAATTCACGTAAAATGTTACTACTTCCTGCCTTTCGTTACATGTATCTTAATAAATTGTATCTTATTAAATCTTAATAAATATGAGTCTTAATAAAAAGAAGTTACTTTTTACGTAGACCAAACCTAGTTCTATTATTAAGCGCGTAAGCAGATAAGATGAAGATCAAATAGAGGCAAAGCTAAAAAATAACGACTATATATTTTCATGTTTCAGCGTTGAAAACTTATGTGGGTGAAACGCTAGAATTGACTGGAGTTCTTCGACAAGAAATGGGCACTTGTCTTTGCATAGACAGCAACAATGTGCCTCCGACAGTCAGCAAACGTTACTCTCTACAAGTTCACTGTATGTATTATTAAGCGCTTATCATAGAGTTATTATACAAATATATTTGCAATTATCATTCTTATATATTATACAAGGTGAATCAGAACACGTGGAAAATATGGCAGAGGTTGATTCTGAATACTGAAATAAGAAGAAAATTTTATATAACATAATATGCCTAATATGACCATACGTTCCGCTTATAGCTTATTTTGCGATGCTAAACATTACACAGATGAACGATTTCTTGGAAAATAGATAAATCGTGCTGGCCTTATTTCCGGACCAATACGCTCTTCGGATCCGAATCCGTTCGATTATTAAATACGGGGGCGTTTAAAATCTCTTACTTATAAAACGTTAGTTGACGTGACGATCAAAATTTTCGACAAATTCGTGTAAGCTGTTCGAACAAGATGGACGATCTATGACGCGACGCATTCGCGTTTCCGTAGAAACTGGAACTGGTCGATTCGAGTAATTTCTCTAAAGATAGGTAAGAAAGTACTGTGACACAAAGCAAGCGTCTACTCGAAAACGTTTATACGAAATTTTCTTCTTATTTTAATGCGCTGAATCAGCCCCTGCTTGCCTGGAAGCCGTACTTTCCACATGTCTCGAACTCTATCATACCGATCCACTAGGTAAACAAAATAAAAGCCTGCCAAGCACTGTGGCGGCACGGGCCACGGAACTTTTCAACGGCTCCGGATGCAAAGCGCGACGCCGCCAAAGCGCAACACCGACGTGCCCAATGTACCATCGATATCTTCACACTCTTTCCGCCGAATTCTCGGAAGAGCATACACGTGCCAGCACTGGGCTACGATATCGATGGGCTACGAAGGGAAGAATCTGCGCGATCCGAAACAAAAGCACAGGCAGTCTGTCTTACGCCATTAAATGTGTAACTCCTCGGTATTATTTGCATAGCAACGCGTCGAATGATCTCTCGGTGTCTATCGTTATTTGTTAGTTGTTACCAATTGTCTGTTAAGTGTAATTGTTAATTGTTAATTGTTAATTGTTAACTCTGATTGTTGATTAGTTCTAAATAAACTATTGTTCGTTAAAAACACCAAGAGTAGTTCCTTACGCACCTATCACCATACCACCTCAGCACGAACGCCGTATAGATTGTTTTCACCTGTTCGATTCGTGCTAGATTTGACTAAAATACTCATGCGAAGTTATTGAAAATATAAAATCCGAATTAACATCCAGTTTTCAACAACCTGTCTAAAGATACCGCTCACAAACAAGCTATCATTTCTTGAAACAAATATATAAGATTTATTTACGTTATCAATTTTGTCGTGTGTCGAAATACAGCCCACTCAAAACATTCTATGGACCAAACGAAAAAATTGTTGACATTGATTGTCAACAAGTCCTACAAACTAGGATCTTTCATATTTCTTTCGCTTTTGATAATTAGACACAACCTCCCGCTAGCCGATGAGTCATTCTGCTATATTTGGCTTATCCTTTGTTATTATACAAATTACTGCCATTGTTCACGGCTGATCTACTAATTCGTTTGGTGACTAGACACTACGTTAGATATTTTAATCAAATAAACTCATAATTGTATCGATAAAATACTTCCTATCAGTACAATATATGATCCAAAATTTAAACATCCTGCTTCAGGGCGACATATCCAGTGAATTAACGGCGCCTGAACAATCCCTTAAAACGGGTAAATCTATAACTTTATTATCTAATTTCAACCTAATATCCACAAACTGATCAACATAATTTCACTATGCCCAAAAAGAATCGCCTTGCAAATGATATCGATATTTACGACATTTCTTTGCTATATTAATATAGTATTATTTGTTATAGATCCAGACCACCGACCTCGACCAGGGCTATCAAAATTCGCCTTCGTCATGGCCAATAACCAATATAATATTAACTACGATAGAAACTGTCATTGTTAATTTAACACTAGCTATCGCTGCTATAATACGAATAGCCTGTATACATATTAAATAAACTGTAATAAATAACTTATTATTTTTAAATACACCCTGTCTTATTTATCTACACCTTCCTTTGTCTTACGTCCACCTTGACCTACGCATTGTCACGTAAAATTCGTGATAAAAAAGGATTTTTGCAATCCACTAGCGATAAAAAGTTCGCGTACAAGGTAAATAGCGGGCAAAAGAACGGTATAAAGCATAGAGTGTAGAGTATAGTAGCATTGCAGAAAAAGAAAAATCAACAGCTTGCTCGGTCATTGCGCAGCAACAGATCGAGCAACGATACAAATGATCATGGAAGTGCGTTTCTGCTTCCCGGTCTGTTCGAACTATGACGATTTGTCTTTCTGATCTTTCCGACTCGACCGTTGCACCGTTCACTCGACCATCGACCATAAATTGTTTCGAATTTTCTAGAGAACGGACACTTGAAACTACGTGCTTGCGGTACATTCGATAGCCAGAACAGAGGGATCCTTCGTGAGCCTGTTTTCGTCCTGCGAGACGAGCAAATTATTAGAAATTTCCTGATGCAATTGTACGCGGTTTTATGCAACTTTGATTATACACGTGAACGATATTTGGCACAGAGGAGTAACATTTTCGGGGTAACATTTGCGCACTAATAGGTTCCCACGTAGCTAAAATAAAGCAAAAGTTGCGCGAAATTAACGGATGACAATTGAGAAATTTCTTGGGTGATCTACGTTTATTACGAAATGGTTGGATGCGAGAATCGATATCTGGTAGCATCTAAGTTGTCCGAGAGAGTTTCACGATAAAGGAACAGATCTCTGCCGATACTCTCTATCCGACTATCGTAGCAGATTTGCGTACTTTTGCAAGGTTCTCCAAATTAATACAAATTTCTAACTACCGTAACATCGAGATATTATACATCGTAAGGCAAAGTTAAGGAGAGTGGCGATGACCTCGGAAACGCGAAAAATATCTCAGAAGATAGAATTTTGGTGGCGCGAAGGACAAATGTTCGTGATGGTTTTTGCCAATAGCGATTCTGATTCTCCCTTGACGTGTCTGCTCGGCGCCACTTCCGGCATCGTGACAACCACCGTAAGCCCTAGGACACCCTTACAGCCTCCTTTACATCGCATATGCCCTTCTCGCTGTTGATGAAAATCCAATTTGTGAAATTAGACGTTTGCTCGCTTTGAGACAAAGTAAACCGCGTTTCTCACAGGTGTTCGGCAGATGGCGATGATGAGATATATAGTGCAACAAAGTGAAATTTTACGCGCGTAAATCTAACAGGATTATAATGTAACAGAAGCACAACAAAGAGGAAACTTGTGATGAAAAAGGAAGAATATATTACCAACGAAACTCTTTTGCTCCATTTTCTTTCGTAGAATTATATTTCACTTGCGAGTATTATAGCAGGTCTGCCTTTGATACAAAAATCATAAAAGGTTTACGTATCTGCACGTATATTTACGCTGTATGAACGACACTCGAGTATTACACGCATGCATTATCGACAAATAGATCCACGTTCGAGATAAGAGTTCCTCTTTGATACTTTCTTATGGTATAAATAACGAGAAATTATCAGGAAGTATGTTACAGTGAAACTGCTCGTACTTCGTTACTTTTACTCGCATGTATGACACCTACAACGATATTCTTTGTTGAATCAATAAATAAAAGCGCTCCCCAGCGTACATACAAGACTAGATCTTGAAATATAAGAATCGACGTAACAATAAGACTAAAAAAGTTCGAAATGAAAGTAATTATGTATATTCGATATATCTTTGGTAATCATTTCTTTAATCTCCTTCTTTGATCCAGTATCCATATTTAAAATCTACGAATAAATGATATATATTTAATATATACATTAAACTATACTTTTTAATAATACATACCATAATTTAATATTATGGTTGAAATTATGACGTATATAGCAATTAATACATACACATGTGTTTAGTTCTATTAACTTAGAAGCACATGTAAATTAAAAAAAATATATATATATGAAACAATAATAAAATAATGAAGTAACATTGAGAATAGAATCTAGTTTAATTACACATATATACCCTTTTAATAATTCCGTTCTTATAAATTTTATTAAATTTACAGTGAAGCTTACAATTACACTAATGCCAATGAATATTAACGTATGCGTTTATTATTACACTAAATAAAAATGAAAGTAATGCAATGAAAAATACAATATACCTTAATGGAAATAAAATAAGTAAATAGCGAAGTATTTATTAATATTATTATATAGCATTATATTATATTATTATAATATTTATTAATATTTACTTACCTTTTACGTTTGCACAAAAACTATAAAATTTTAAATATAAAGAGAGATTTATAACAGAGATAAAGCAAGTCACAGAAATTAGTGTCTTTCAATGGCAAAAATGCGTTAAAGGAAGTGAAACGATAATCTCCGTCTCGCGTCACAAGCGGAACTGTGTCAGTTTTGCTCCTTGAAAGTACACGTAGCGGTACATGAGCTAGAGAACATTTCAAATCATGTTGTTGTTTTTTTGCTTCGGAGTATCAAGATCGTGAGGACATACATAATATATTAATAAATAAACTCCGGGCAAAACAATGTCGCCGTTACGTTACGTACCGTCGAACCGTCGAACCGTCGAACCGTCGAACAAAGACGAATTTGAATTCTCCGACTCTCCCCCGATCTGTTTATACTATACCAGTTTAAACGGACGCAATCGTAAAGAGTTCACGAGAGTTATGGATCAGTATCTACGAGTATCTACCGTCTTTGCGAACATTATCTATAATTATTTATTTAATCATTTGAAAATATACTTGAAGGTTTCAACAACGAGCAATCTTGTCTAATAAATCTCACGATCAACCATCCTCTACACACAAGTCCTCTGAAAACATAACGACTTTTCAGTTCAATTTGAATCGTTGCGTTCAACGCCATCAGGGTGTCCTGCATAACGCGGGCATCCGACTAGGTGCTGATACCACATACAAGAACAAGTCGAATATGTGAAATAAAGCTTTTTAGCTTAAGGTCCCGTTTTGAAAAAAATACAGTTTGAACATGTTCGGTTGGCAATTGGCTTAATACACGCGTATGATAAATAATAAGATTTATTACATGATTTTACAAAATTTGTTAAAATTGATTAAGAAGTTACTTTCAAGAAGTAATATTTACATAATTGTAAATTGAACCCTATGTTTAACAAAATTAGGCATTCTTAAGTATTTGTTATTGTAAATTACTATTATGCTTCGCCAAGTGTGATTGGCTATTTCTGGAACACAGCGTCCATCGATGTCTTCAATGAAAGAACATAAGTTTAATAACCTAACTTATCGACGAAATAAATCCCTGGCCCCCGGGTAGCGTGTTAGGAAGCTTCCGTGGTAATTCTTTTAAAAGCAATTAACGAGTGATCTGTTCGCGAATTATTGTATTGTATTATATATTATGTGGCATCATGATATCATAAGGAATACAAGTCACTATGATTTCTTCGTACTATTTCACAGATGGAGTGTGCAAATTTGACTTTACAATGAACAAAGTCAAACGTGACAATGACAAAATTGTATGTGGCAAAACTGGATACCTCAATGTTATACAGTGTGTCAAGAAAGTGTTTGTTGTCATCTTATGTCTTTGGGAGGTAATTCTACACCTTCGGATTTGCGAAGATCTGTTGAAAAAGAGGATCACAAAATTGACCTCGAGCATTCTATTGCACGTATTGCGTGTTTGTGCGCGTATTTATCCATCGATGTATTGCAAAGAACAGTTTGTCCAATAGGGGTTTCACACGCAGCAGTGGGAAAAATAATACTCTCACCCTGAGAGAATTGACCGGCGAGGGCGCGGCAGAGGCCATGGAAGCGCTTCGGTGAGGTGCGCTAGGTCCGTCGCAAATCTGCCCGGCAGGGGAACCGGATTGTCTGGCACGGCGGCTCCGGCGACGAGGCGCGGTGTAACGTGGCCGCATATCGCTCCATTAGGGGGTGTATTGAGCGCGGAGGGGGTGTATCCCTCACACCAGTTCCCGGGCCCCTCTAGATCGCTGCCGGGACGGTCATCGTGGAGGTTTTAGTCCGTTGGCGTCTGCCACTACCACGCCGCTTTTTCCCAGAAGCGACCTGGTGTCCGTGCGGATTTCCTCCACGTTAATAAAAAAAAAAAAAAAAAGTGGGAAAAATAATACGCCAAAAAGGTGTACGTTATAAGGTTCGCCGTGTGCGAAATTATGTCGTTTGACGAATATTCGATGGTTAGCCGCTAAGAAAATTATAACGCAATCCTTGGAAATATCTTGTTTACGGATGAGAGCGATTCTTCCGATAGCAATATTCTCGATCGTCAGACTGCCAGGATTTAGGCTTGTGAAAGTTCTCACATTATGATACAATGATACAGAGATTCAAGCAGGCTCGAGCAAGTTTGATTTATTATTATATTATTTATATATATATATATAAATAATATAATATATATTATATATATATATATATATATATATATATATATATGTCGGGTTAACATTAGAATTTAAGGCGTGTAACGATTCTTCGTTTGAATTAGCTATCGTTTTATGAAACAGAGATTATATTTACGCGAATATACAAGATTTTACAAAATATTATGAGTATTGAGTTTAATGAATGATAAGATTAACAAATGATAAGATTAACAAATGATAAGTTTAACTAATGATTCCAAACGAATCCACGGTCAACGGGATAACTCTTTATTATGCGTAGAATAATTTTAAACACAAAATACAATTGCTGAGACACTCGGTAAATTGCTCGATGTATCACTTTCCAAGGCGATCACACGAATGAATATCTGATGAAAATCTTTTTCGCTATACGACTGCATTTGTTTGTTATATGCTCGCTGGAGACATCGAGAAGGTTCCAATCGTTGTTGCTAGGCAATTTCTGTCAAAAGTTTGTTGTATACTCTTTGGAAACATCGAGAAAGATCCAAACGCCGATACTAGGCAGTTTCTGTCTGGAGATTGATTCCTAATACAACGTGTGTCCCATTATATCAGCATCTCCAAAGTACAATTCTATGTGATTTCTAGGGAGAACAATACAACCGATCCACACCTTCGTCAGGCAAAACGTTTATCCCGTGACCGTGGCTACGTTCGGCGACCAGTTGTCACCTCGAACCCACTTTCGCTTTCACAAATGTCAAACAATTACAAATGACAATTGCTTAATTACAGTTATGATAAAATCTAGGCTAAAGCATTAGAAGGCTTCCTCAAAATTGCAAAGGGAAGGCTCCGGTTTTCCTTTCATCTCCGACACGTTCTTTTGTGATCCCGTTGGCCGCGGATTCGTTATCGGGCCTGAGATCATCGTCACTAGTGTCGCGAGTGCCAATTGTCGTGATCTATTGTCAAGACTGTAATAACTCTATTATTGTAATAAACTACACCTGCGTGTACCGTACCAATGGTTAATTCCCGTGAAGATTCATTTGACGCCCACAACCCTACTCCCAGTGCTAATCCGACATACGTATTAATATTTTTAAATATTTTTTTTTTAATATTCAAAATTTTTTAAATTTCCCTAATATTTTCAATATTATGCTCTAAATGTATAAGCTATTTAAATTAAACAAGTTCATCTTTCTCTTTATTTAATTTAAATATAAATTAGTAATAATAATTAAATAATTAATTATAAATATATTTATAATTAAATTATTATTATTAATATTAATAAATAAATATATATTAATAATAAATAAGAAATTTTTAATCTAAAATGTATTTCTAATAAATCACAAACATATCCTATAATCTTTCCTGTAAATGTTTCAACTAAACATTTTTCAAAATAAAATTCATAATAAATTATTTTATTTGTTAAATAACTCATTATAAACTTATAAAAAACTCATTATAAACTTATAAAAAAATTCTGTTATAAAAAATCTTTTGATAAATATTAATTTTTTTCAAATAAATATTTAATATTAATACTAAAAATATTAATCCTAATAATATTATCTTAAATACAAGATATTTATAACTATAAATTAAATTAATATTTAATTGATAAAAGAAAAAATTAAAAATAAATTTTCTTAAAATTGATATAATTATTAAAATTACTGATATAATTCTAGCTATAATACAATCTTCATTTAAATAAATTAAATTTATTATATAATTATTTTCCATTATTATAAATATTGTACGAAAAGAATATGATACTGTAAAAATTGTTCCAAAAATTAAATTTATTGTACTGAAAATTCTTTTCATATTTAAAAAATAATATTCAACAATTAAATCTTTAGAATAAAATCCTACTAAAAACGGAAATCCACATAATATTAATAATGAAAATATTATTAATAATCCTTTTATTGGATATAAATAAAATATACCAGAATAAAAACGAAAATTCTGAATACCATTTATATAATGAATAAATCTTCCAACACACATAAATTTTATAGATTTAAAAAATGCATGAATAAATAAATGTAAAAATGTTAAATCTGTTATTCCTAAAGAATAAATTCTTACTATAAGACCTAATTGACTTAATGTTGATAAAGCAATAATCTTTTTAAAATCCATTTCAAAATTAGCTATAACTCCTGAAACTAATATTGTTATTCTTGAAATTATTAAAATAAATCTTTTATATTTAAAATCAATTATTATCTCATAATTGATTAATAAATAAATTCCAGCAGTAACTAAAGTTGATGAATGAACTAATGAAGACACAGAAGTAGGAGTAATTATTGCAGCTGGTAATCACATCATAAATATTAATTGTGCACTTTTTGTAAATACTATTAAAAAGAACATTAATAAAATTAATAAATCTATTTTATATAAAATTAAATTTCATGTACCAAAAATTACTAAAAAAGAAATAATTATTAATAAACTAGAATCTCCTACACGATTTAAAATTACTATAATTATTCCTGAATTAAATGATAAAAATTTTTGATAATAAATAATTAAACAATAAGAAATTAAACCCAGACCATCTCATCCTAATAATAAAGTTAATATATTAGGTCTCAAAATTTAAAAAATTATTGATATTAAAAACATTAATATTAAATAATAAAAACGATTAATTAAACATTTATTATTTAAATTTATATATCTAATTCTATATAATTAAATAAAAGAACTAATTAATATTACTAAAAATACAAATATTAATAATTCAAATCTAATCATAAAAATTGTTAGGGAAGTGGTACATTTACACAGTACATGAGAGTGTGTGTGTAAGGGTCAGAGGGCGTCAAGGTCTTAGTTGAGACAAAAGACTGTTGCCAGATGTTAGAAGAATCTAGGATAGTCGGTTGGAGACAAGCGTGCGTGCAAGACGTTCTTCAGAGCGTAATATAGATGTATAACTGTTGTGTGGGAAATATAGTCAATTATTTGTATTCCCAAATCCTCGAATTTCCTTAACACGAATAGATGTACCTAATAACATAAAAATGTAATCGCTAATTCTATTGCTGCAACTTATGTAAATTAATATCAAAGTTACCAACTCCTAAACTTTAATTATTTTTTATTTAATAACTGACAGCGTTTTTATCACTTTCTTTTATTAAAAAATCTTATCATTTAATAATGTTTAAAAAGGAGAAAAAATAAGTATTTTCGTATGTGAAAAATTTATACAACAACAAACACATTACAACAAAAATGGGCGTTTCCCGTATCATAACGTATTTTATAAACCGTAAATTATAGAATTGGTTATAGTATACGTATGTACATATGTATATTCCTAAATTATTCCTAGATAGAGTCACTTTCTTCACCCCAATATTTTCAAATTCAAAGCCATAAAGGAATATATTACTTATCTTTCGGTGTTTTGCTATCAAAGTTCCATCGGGACCCCAAATAGTACAGGTATTGTACAACTACATAGATGTTGTTTTCTTTAGCTGCGTTCGATGAAGCAACGCTCGTTTCACCATCAGGAATACTCTCGGCGTATTTTGGAAAGTACTCTGCATTGCAATATTTCAATTAATGAAAAATAACTGTCTTTTGTTCCAACCATAAATTAAATTGAAATGTTTGTCAGTTTTTTATTTTCTAAATTATTAAAATAACTAAGTTTTATATTTCGACTTAATTAAATATGCAATTACTTAGCTAATAGTATATATAATAAATTGTTTCTACAGGTTCAAAATGAAAAATGAATATTTAGAAATATTTAATTACGACAATGCTATTTGTGTTAGCATCAGTGGCTTGTTACTCAACGACTTTGCTAGTACTTTTTGAAACATAAAGTTAGTTTTCAATTAACACTTATACTAGAGGCGGAATTATAAATGCAAAATAATTGATAATACTAATTTATAAGTACCTAATTATTAGTATGTTAAAAAATATATTTATACAAAAATCACGATAATCATGAAAATGGGGAAATCCTATATTCTCGAATCAATTCACAGTTTATTTTGTATATTAATTAGATTCCGCGCTCATCAGTACGTACTCACTGGCGACATCGAGAAAATGTATCGGCAATTCCTCGTACGACCAGAGGATCGGAAATATCAAAGGATATTATGGCGCAGCGCGAGTGGAGAAACAGAAACATATGAGCTTAACACCGTAATACTCTTATCATAGAAATAGAAGCAGTCCTCAATTCCCGCCCGCTAACTCCTATCTCCATCGATCCAAGTGATCTCCTAGCCCTCACTCCCGGACATTTCCTCATTGGCGATTCATTAATGTGCTTACGTGATCGAGATTTCAGAGACATTCCATCGAACCGACTCTCCAAATGGCAGCATATCCAACAGCTTAAACAACATTTTTGGAACCGCTAGCATAAGGAGTATTTGAACGAGCTAACCAACCGCAATAAATGGAGCAAGGGTGGACACAGCATCCAAAAGGGCACAATCGTCATCCTCAGAGAGGACAACGTTCCCTCCATGCATTGGCCTCTGGGTCGAGTTATCAAGGTTCATCCAGGCGCCGATGGTGTCATCCGGACAGCTACAGTTCAGACGGCAAAGAGCATTTTGGATCGGGGCGTCAAAAGGCTTGTCCCACTGCCAATTCAACCCGATCTCGAGAAACCCGAACAACTAGCCACCGAGACGAAATAAGATGGGAACTTCAAACACACCTCGCTAGTTTGATCGGTACCCTCTCAACGGGGGGAGAATGTTACGCCATGCGGCTTACCATAGGTCATATTCTTAACTATCGATCGCGGCACTATAATGTCGCAGACGGATCGTCGCGTGTGCCCGGCAAACAAACATTGTAGTGGCAACCGCATGGTTCATTAAGCAGGGCGACTTCCAGAAACGTCGACTCGTGGCCGTTATTTTACCTCGCGTAAAAGAATGTGGCGTGATCCGAACGTAGTGGGGGTCGCCTTCCAGAAAAAACGAAAAAAAATCGAAAGGCGTTCAGAACTTTTCGAGAAGTCAAACCGTCAACACATCTGATACGTCGCGCATTACTTATCAATCAAAACGCAGTTACATTTTTTTGTTCCTTTTATATCTTTCTAGTTAATAAGTTGTTGAAATAAACATTAATTTCTTTGTGTTAATTCTGTGGAATTTCATTGAACTACCCTTATTATCATAATCGAAATAAGGGGATCGATCAGTTCGTGGCGTCGATTATTTAATCGTAACGGGAACTTACAACTCTCGTTGACGTGCTATCTCGCGATCGCGTCTCTCCGCGAACGGTCGAAACGCCTATTTTTTAACGAACGACGTCTCCCACTAGAGACTTTCTCTCGAGAGCGGCTAGCATCCTTTTCTAACCACCGATATACAAATTGACCAATTAGCAGCAATGCCAATTTCCCTTACTTTCTGAACGAAGGTTGTCCTCGACGAATCCGATTTTTCCTCTGCAATATTTTTAAAGCTACACATTTCGAATTTTCCAATTATGCCGAAACAATTGCGTGAACCACTCTATATATTCCATACAATAAACTATTTTTTGCGTTTTAAAGTAGTTGAATATTTTATTAAAATACTCTGAGCAATTCTCAGGTTTCTGTGAAAACAAGATAACCCAAATGTAGTTGTGTTTCCTTCAGAATTATGCAGATTTTATTTGAAATATGTGAGGTGTAAGTGACCCCGACGTGATCGAGCTAATGAGATTTCAATGATCGTGATTCCGGGCGCGCTAACGATATGTCAGACAAGAATAAAACAGTTACGACCAGTGAAGTAGTCCGCGTGCCTTTGACGATGCCCTAGAAGATAGTGCTATGGTTCTCCTTACTAGAGAGATAGCTCGCGGCGGCGAGCATCGCGGGCGATGAAGAAAAATCTACCGCTGGCTGTAGATGTCGCTGCTAGGGTACTGCTGTATTTTCTTTTCATTTAAGAATCGTGGAAGAAAAATCGGACTACGGTCGCCGGGATTTAAGAACCCAGATCCCGAACGTTCGTAACTTGAGGCGCTAACCACTGCGCTGCCGTTGTCTGGTATTAGTTAGTGTCGAGTTGTCGTATTTGTGCTGTCGAGTGCCGCCACATATGTATGCATTTATGAATTGAGTGGTTTACAAGTAATTACAATCGATATACATTACAAGTAATTACAATTTATTACAAATGACTCGCTGTGCATATTACTATAACAGTCAGTACTAATTCTATAGATCAGCAGCATTATAACTTTCCAATAAACAACCGAAAATCACGTCGTTGAATAATAAATGCATTCACTGTAGAACGAAATTATTATTACGAATATAAGAGAAACGATTTAAAAACCATGTATTTTTTCATTTAAATTATTTGCATTTGCAAAGGGAGATACAAAATTTTAACAACGTTGCAAATTATAAAGACACAAATTACAGTTTCGTGTTTAAGTTATTGTTCAGAGTTTGTTGGAATACAACGATATTAATCGCATACAGATGAGGTGATTGATCGAACGGATTCTTTCCTTCGTTATTCAGCGATATCCTCATTAGCGTGCGTTCGTG
>NW_022884956.1:0-10467 GCF_011952205.1 Bombus bifarius | reverse complement strand
TAAATATTGTACGAAAAGAATATGATACTGTAAAAATTGTTCCAAAAATTAAATTTATTGTACTAAAAATTCTTTTCATATTTAAAAAATAATATTCAACAATTAAATCTTTAGAATAAAATCCTACTAAAAACGGAAATCCACATAATATTAATAATGAAAATATTATTAATAATCCTTTTATTGGATATAAATAAAATATACCAGAATAAAAACGAAAACTCTGAATACCATTTATATAATGAATAAATCTTCCAACACACATAAATTTTATAGATTTAAAAAATGCATGAATAAATAAATGTAAAAATGTTAAATATGTTATTCCTAAAGAATAAATTCTTACTATAAGACCTAATTGACTTAATGTTGATAAAGCAATAATCTTTTTAAAATCCATTTCAAAATTAGCTATAACTCCTGAAACTAATATTGTTATTCTTGAAATTATTAAAATAAATCTTTTATATTTAAAATCAATTATTATCTCATAATTGATTAATAAATAAATTCCAGCAGTAACTAAAGTTGATGAATGAACTAATGAAGACACAGAAGTAGGAGTAATTATTGCAGCTGGTAATCACATCATAAATATTAATTGTGCACTTTTTGTAAATACTATTAAAAAGAACATTAATAAAATTAATAAATCTATTTTATATAAAATTAAATTTCATGTACCAAAAATTACTAAAAAAGAAATAATTATTAATAAACTAGAATCTCCTACACGATTTAAAATTACTATAATTATTCCTGAATTAAATGATAAAAATTTTTGATAATAAATAATTAAACAATAAGAAATTAAACCCAGACCATCTCATCCTAATAATAAAGTTAATATATTAGGTCTCAAAATTTAAAAAATTATTGATATTAAAAACATTAATATTAAATAATAAAAACGATTAATTAAACATTTATTATTTAAATTTATATATCTAATTCTATATAATTAAATAAAAGAACTAATTAATATTACTAAAAATACAAATATTAATAATTTAAATCTAATCATAAAAATTGTTAGGGAAGTGGTACATTTACACAGTACATGAGAGTGTGTGTGTAAGGGTCAGAGGGCGTCAAGGTCTTAGTTGAGACAAAAGACTGTTGCCAGATGTTAGAAGAATCTAGGATAGTCGGTTGGAGACAAGCGTGCGTGCAAGACGTTCTTCAGAGCGTAATATAGATGTATAACTGTTGTGTGGGAAATATAGTCAATTATTTGTATTCCCAAATCCTCGAATTTCCTTAACACGAATAGATGTACCTAATAACATAAAAATGTAATCGCTAATTCTATTGCTGCAACTTATGTAAATTAATATCAAAGTTACCAACTCCTAAACTTTAATTATTTTTTATTTAATAACTGACAGCGTTTTTATCACTTTCTTTTATTAAAAAATCTTATCATTTAATAATGTTTAAAAAGGAGAAAAAATAAGTATTTTCGTATGTGAAAAATTTATACAACAACAAACACATTAGAACAAAAATGGGCGTTTCCCGTATCATAACGTATTTTATAAACCGTAAATTATAGAATTGGTTATAGTATACGTATGTACATATGTATATTCCTAAATTATTCCTAGATAGAGTCACTTTCTTCACCCCAATATTTTCAAATTCAAAGCCATAAAGGAATATATTACTTATCTTTCGGTGTTTTGCTATCAAAGTTCCATCGGGACCCCAAATAGTACAGGTATTGTACAATTTATCGCCCTCTATTTCAGGCATCGTACCACCAACTACATAGATGTTGTTTTCTTTAGCTGCGTTCGATGAAGCAACGCTCGTTTCACCATCAGGAATACTCTCGGCGTATTTTGGAAAGTACTCTGCATTGCAATATTTCAATTAATGAAAAATAACTGTCTTTTGTTCCAACCATAAATTAAATTGAAATGTTTGTCAGTTTTTTATTTTCTAAATTATTAAAATAACTAAGTTTTATATTTCGACTTAATTAAATATGCAATTACTTAGCTAATAGTATATATAATAAATTGTTTCTACAGGTTCAAAATGAAAAATGAATATTTAGAAATATTTAATTACGACAATGCTATTTGTGTTAGCATCAGTGGCTTGTTACTCAACGACTTTGCTAGTACTTTTTTAAACATAAAGTTAGTTTTCAATTAACACTTATACTAGAGGCGGAATTATAAATGCAAAATAATTGATAATACTAATTTATAAGTACCTAATTATTAGTATGTTAAAAAATATATTTATACAAAAATCACGATAATCATGAAAATGGGGAAATCCTATATTCTCGAATCAATTCACAGTTTATTTTGTATATTAATTAGATTCCGCGCTCATCAGTACGTACTCACTGGCGACATCGAGAAAATGTATCGGCAATTCCTCGTACGACCAGAGGATCGGAAATATCAAAGGATATTATGGCGCAGCGCGAGTGGAGAAACAGAAACATATGAGCTTAACACCGTAATACTCTTATCATAGAAATAGAAGCAGTCCTCAATTCCCGCCCGCTAACTCCTATCTCCATCGATCCAAGTGATCTCCTAGCCCTCACTCCCGGACATTTCCTCATTGGCGATTCATTAATGTGCTTACGTGATCGAGATTTCAGAGACATTCCATCGAACCGACTCTCCAAATGGCAGCATATCCAACAGCTTAAACAACATTTTTGGAACCGCTAGCATAAGGAGTATTTGAACGAGCTAACCAACCGCAATAAATGGAGCAAGGGTGGACACAGCATCCAAAAGGGCACAATCGTCATCCTCAGAGAGGACAACGTTCCCTCCATGCATTGGCCTCTGGGTCGAGTTATCAAGGTTCATCCAGGCGCCGATGGTGTCATCCGGACAGCTACAGTTCAGACGGCAAGGTGCATTTTGGATCGGGGCGTCAAAAGGCTTGTCCCACTGCCAATTCAACCCGATCTCGAGAAACCCGAACAACTAGCCACCGAGACGAAATAAGATGGGAACTTCAAACACACCTCGCTAGTTTGATCGGTACCCTCTCAACGGGGGGAGAATGTTACGCCATGCGGCTTACCATAGGTCATATTCTTAACTATCGATCGCGGCACTATAATGTCGCAGACGGATCGTCGCGTGTGCCCGGCAAACAAACATTGTAGTGGCAACCGCATGGTTCATTAAGCAGGGCGACTTCCAGAAACGTCGACTCGTGGCCCGTATTTTACCTCGCGTAAAAGAATGTGGCGTGATCCGAACGTAGTGGGGGTCGCCTTCCAGAAAAAACGAAAAAAAATCGAAAGGCGTTCAGAACTTTTCGAGAAGTCAAACCGTCAACACATCTGATACGTCGCGCATTACTTATCAATCAAAACGCAGTTACATTTTTTTGTTCCTTTTATATCTTTCTAGTTAATAAGTTGTTGAAATAAACATTAATTTCTTTGTGTTAATTCTGTGGAATTTCATTGAACTACCCTTATTATCATAATCGAAATAAGGGGATCGATCAGTTCGTGGCGTCGATTATTTAATCGTAACGGGAACTTACAACTCTCGTTGACGTGCTATCTCGCGATCGCGTCTCTCCGCGAACGGTCGAAACGCCTATTTTTTAACGAACGACGTCTCCCACTAGAGACTTTCTCTCGAGAGCGGCTAGCATCCTTTTCTAACCACCGATATACAAATTGACCAATTAGCAGCAATGCCAATTTCCCTTACTTTCTGAACGAAGGTTGTCCTCGACGAATCCGATTTTTCCTCTGCAATATTTTTAAAGCTACACATTTCGAATTTTCCAATTATGCCGAAACAATTGCGTGAACCACTCTATATATTCCATACAATAAACTATTTTTTGCGTTTTAAAGTAGTTGAATATTTTATTAAAATACTCTGAGCAATTCTCAGGTTTCTGTGAAAACAAGATAACCCAAATGTAGTTGTGTTTCCTTCAGAATTATGCAGATTTTATTTGAAATATGTGAGGTGTAAGTGACCCCGACGTGATCGAGCTAATGAGATTTCAATGATCGTGATTCCGGGCGCGCTAACGATATGTCAGACAAGAATAAAACAGTTACGACCAGTGAAGTAGTCCGCGTGCCTTTGACGATGCCCTAGAAGATAGTGCTATGGTTCTCCTTACTAGAGAGATAGCTCGCGGCGGCGAGCATCGCGGGCGATGAAGAAAAATCTACCGCTGGCTGTAGATGTCGCTGCTAGGGTACTGCTGTATTTTCTTTTCATTTAAGAATCGTGGAAGAAAAATCGGACTACGGTCGCCGGGATTTAAGAACCCAGATCCCGAACGTTCGTAACTTGAGGCGCTAACCACTGCGCTGCCGCTGTCTGGTATTAGTTAGTGTCGAGTTGTCGTATTTGTGCTGTCGAGTGCCGCCACATATGTATGCATTTATGAATTGAGTGGTTTACAAGTAATTACAATCGATATACATTACAAGTAATTACAATTTATTACAAATGACTCGCTGTGCATATTACTATAACAGTCAGTACTAATTCTATAGATCAGCAGCATTATAACTTTCCAATAAACAACCGAAAATCACGTCGTTGAATAATAAATGCATTCACTGTAGAACGAAATTATTATTACGAATATAAGAGAAACGATTTAAAAACCATGTATTTTTTCATTTAAATTATTTGCATTTGCAAAGGGAGATACAAAATTTTAACAACGTTGCAAATTATAAAGACACAAATTACAGTTTCGTGTTTAAGTTATTGTTCAGAGTTTGTTGGAATACAACGATATTAATCGCATACAGATGAGGTGATTGATCGAACGGATTCTTTCCTTCGTTGTTCAGCGATATCCTCATTAGCGTGCGTTCGTGAGATGTACCACGGCGGCTAGCACGTGCATGCTCTTTCGAGAATTCGGCGGAAGAAGCGTAGGAATATGGATGGAACATTCCCGATGGGCACGTCGAGAAGCTACTAGAAGGTTCTGTGGCACATGTGACGCCACACAGACACCCACACAGGTCACACTCATTACTGCATAGAGAGTGAGGTTCAAAACCTTTTCAAGGGCCATGGGTCACTAAGCCAGTCAGTCTGTGAATAACTAGCCAACTGTCTACATTCCAGAACACACACACTTATAATTCCTGTAATAATTGTTTAATAAATATCACATTATATTGTTTCAACACAAACATTGTGTCTTCCACAGATTATTAATCTTAATTCCAAGATTAAATTCTAACAGAGCTTCCTAATAATTACGATACAATTGGTAAAATGATGATTTTACATGAAAAAAGTAAAAAATATATTAGATAATTGAAATAACGCGATATAAATATGTCGGAGATGAAAGGAAAGCCGAAGCCTTTCCTTGGAAATTTTGGGAACATCCTCTAGTACCTTAGCCTAGATTTTATTATAGTTGTAATTGCTTAAGATTTGTAATAAGCGAGATTGGGTTCGAGGTGACAATCGGTCGCTGAACGTAGCCACGGTCACGGGATGGATGTTTTATCTAACGGAGGTTTGGAGTGGTTGTATGTGTTTTCCGAGAAATGTGGTTGTGGCGGCATGCGGCCTCGAGAGCGGGCCTAGCCACGTGTGATGTTGCCTCGGAGGTGCCGATGCAATGGGACATACATTGTATTAGTAATCAAAACTCCAGGCAGAAACTGCCTAGCAACGGCGTTTGGAACTTTCTCGATGCTCCCAACGAGTGTGCCTAGCAACGGCGTTTGGAACCTTCTCGATGCTTCCAAACGGGTATAGAAAACAAAATGCAATTGTACAGGGAGAAAAATCTCCACGAGGCTGGCATTCTTGCGATTGCCTTGGAGAGTGATACATCGAGCATTTTCGACGATCGCATTTGCGTCTAAGTTAGTTTCGCTTAGTAAGGAGTTATCCCGGTGACCGTGGATTCGTTTGAACTCAAACATTGCTAATAGTATTATTTAATTTAATTATTCGTAGATCGTATTATTCATTAGGCTTAGTGTTTGTTAGACTTATTATTAGTTGTACTTATTATTTGTTAAGCTTAGTGATAGACCTGTATATACGTGTAAATAAAATCTCGGCTTTGTGAAACGATGGCTAGTCCACATGAAGAGTCGTCGCGCGCCCAAAATTCGAATCGTGATCCGACAAATATAATTGAAATAACATCAGTAAGAACGGATGTTTTAAGCTTTCGATTTTGAGAAAACAGGGTATGAATACGTTTAGTTAAAAAGCAATCCGTGTTTATTCGAGCATTCGCGGAGAGACGCGATCGCGAGAAAGCACGTCAACGGGAGTAGTAAATTCCCGTTGCAATTAGATAACCGACGCCACGAACTGATCGATCCCCTGATTTCTGTTACGATAATAGGGGTGGTTCAATGAATTTAACACTGTATTAACAGGTTAATATAGCTTGTATATTTAAAAATAATGAATGTAATAATAAGAACGTCACAAATTATTTAGCGATAAATACAGTTGATATGTTATAGGAATTCAACCCGACATTGCGATATCTCTCAATGAATTCGTTAGACTAAGCAATTTATAACGTTTGACTCTTCAGAAGGGACCGATTACTCTTCGATCCTTTTCGTTGTCTTCTCTGGAAGACGACCCCCACTACGCTCGGATCACGCCACCGTTCGTGCCTATGATCACGTATACCAGTTTCTTTATGCGGATAAAATAACGCACCGAAGGCGAATAGATGTTTCTGGAACTCGCTGCTTGACGACAACTATGCGTTTATCGCTACTTTGTGTATATCTCGACGGTCATGTAAGACGATCTGTTTGCGACGGTTAGGAACACGGCCTATAGTAAGCCTTGGGGCGTAATAAACGGAGAGAATAGAATAATCTTCTTTCTCTGTGGGATGTTAGAGACTGATGTGTACAAATCGAAACCGCTGAGGAGAATATCGAAAGGCGAGTGTCACAAATAAGTGAAGAGATATTATTAAGCGTCTTTAAAAACATGTTACGAAGAAATAATAAATGTACTGAATATCAAGGCGGGCATATTTAACAATATTTGTAATTATTTTTATGCATATTAATTGTAAGTTATCGATCCTTATCAGGAGCACGAAATTACACAATTAACAATTATCGAGATCGTCAAACTTTAAAACGACGAAATTTTCGGCTCTCTCGTTAAGTACCGAAAGAACTGAGTTACAGTTAAAGGTACGCGAAATTACATTAGAGAAATTAATGCAACGTGTTACGCCATGCGGCTTACCATAGATCATATTCTTAACTGTCGATCGCGGCACTATAATGTCGCAGACGGATCGTCGCGGCTGCCCGGCAAACAAACATTGTAGTGGCAAGCGCATGGTTCATTAAGCAGGGCGACCTCCAGAAACGTCGATTCGTGGCCGTTATTTTACCTCGCGTAAAAGAATGTGGCGTGATCCGAACGTAGTGGGGGTCGCCTTCCAGAAAAAACGGAAAAAATCGAAAGGCGTGCAGAACTTTTCGAGAAGCCGAACCGTCAACACATCTCTCAAGCAAAACGCAGTTACATTTCTTTTTGTTGTTCTCTTTATGTCTTCCTAGTTGATAATTTGTTAAAATAAACGTTAATTTATTTGTGTTAATTCTGTGGAATTCATTGAACTACCTTTATTATCCTAATCGAAATAAGGGAATCGATCAGTTCGTGGCGTCGATTATTTAATCGTAACGGGAACTTACAACTCTCGTTGACGTGCTATCTCGCGATCGCGTCTCTCCGCGAACGATCGAAACACAACGTTCAAACGACAATTGATAGTCCTGACGAAATAAACGTCGCTCAGAGAGTCGAAAATTTGTCTCTTCAAATTTTAAGCGGATACGAGTTATCCCCACTACTTCGCGGAACTGATCACTGCAAGTTGTTTCCGGTGTTTTCTTTGTCTGCTCCAGCGATAACGCAATTACTCATAAATTGCCAAAATAAGAAAAACGAAGTTTTCATATGTTTTATTTCATTGTTATAAAACGATTTAATTGGATTTTTGAGAATCTCACGATCAAAATGATATTGGACGATAGCTAAATTCTGGAAATGCGCAACGTTCGGTCAACTGCACAGAAGACCATGCCTAAGTCCGACACAATTCTTTGAAGTTACAATGAATGTTGATACTAAATCCGTCGTTTAGAGATACCTTGGCTTCTTATGACACTAAGTTAAACAACTTCCGTTATTTGCTGACTAGTCCAAATGGATCCAGACACTGGTTAAATTATATTTCTTTTGACTTTATTTGTCTAGATATAAAATCTGTAAGGTATCTCGTTGTATCTCAATTGCTTCTCTTCTTTCTTATTCCTACATTCACCGTATTCACAAAACAACGATCCAAAGACAAGTAACAGCGGTCAGTTTGTGAAAAGTGCTCGTTAACAAATCTTAAATTACAACGAAACGAAATTGTTCAACACCTTAAAATTGAAAATTACCGAACTAAGTAGGAAAGAGGCCACAATGTTTGTAGAACCTCGATAAGTGTTCGCCGAGACAGTTTCGACATCTGGACTACGTCGGACAGTTTACGACGGATATCCGTCACATAAAAGGGGTAGAAAATAACGTAGCCGATACTCTATCTCGCATCGAAGCGATCGGAAAACCAATAGATCACCATACGCTAGCTGCAGCGCAAGAAAAGGATAGCGAGCTACGCAAAATTATCAACGCTGGCTCGAGCGCGTTGCAGCTGAGAAAAGTACGATTTCCCGATCACAACGTCGAGTTATACTGCGATATTAAAACCGAGACCGTGCGACCGTACGTACCGGAACCGTTACGCCGCACCGTATTCCAAGCGCTACATGGACTTTCCCACCCGGGGATGCGAGCTACGCGAAAATTGGTAGCGACGCGCTTCGTCTGGCCGTCGGTAAATAAAGATTGCCGAACGTGGACACGACAATGCATACCGTGTCAGCGCAACAAAGTCACCAGACACGTATCCTCGCCCGTCGAAACGTTCGGAACGCTAGCGGGCCGGTTCGAGCATATACACGTAGATATCATCACAATGCAATATTCGCAAGGATACCGTTATTGCCTTACGTGTATCGATCGTTTTTCGCGTTGGCCTGAAGCCATACCTATCGCCGATATGGAAGCGTCAACCGTGGCTTCGGCCCTCCTTTCTACCTGGATATCTCGTTTCGGCGTACCCTTGAAAATTACGACTGATCAAGGACGTCAATTCGAATCGCGTTTATTCGAGGAATTATGCCGGTTGCTCGGCGTCAAACATTTGCGTACAACGGCCTACCATCCAGCGTCTAACGGGATGGTAGAACGCCTACACAGACAATTAAAGGCGGCGATCAAATGCCACGACACGAGCAACTGGGTCGGAATTCTCCCGATCGTCTTATTAGGTATAAGAACCGCGATAAAGGAGGACCTAAACGCAACGGCGGCCGAAATGATTTACGGCATCGGCATACGTCTGCCGGCGGAATTCTTTTTGCCAACTAGTCAACGGGCCAACTTGGAATACGCGCGAAAATTTTTGCAAAAATTTCCTAAAGGAATTATAATCTATGAGATAAATGAAATAAAAATACAAAACCCAACTGATATTAAAAGAAGAATGATTATTTTACAAGATAATATGAAACTGTGTAAGGGATTACATATGTAACATATTGTCCCGATGTACACATATCTGCGAAGCGACTTATTACCCTGTATATTCCAGAAACTTCTTAGTTTGCCCCAGCCTTAGCAATTTGAAACTATTTTATTAAAATTAAGAATTTTCCACATTAGATCGAACGCACTTCTAATAGGTACCAAACAGTATATATATATAGCAAGATTTCACATATCTCTAAATTATTCACAGAAAATTAATACGGCACATAAATTAGACTTCGGATTGTAAATATTAAGAATAAATAACCGATACAGTCTCACAAAAATAGAAGGATAAAGATAGAGATAAGGGATCAAAAACAACAGTTATTTTTCAAATTTGTATGAAAAGCCCTTAAGAAAATAAGTTCCTCCTTAAATTGAAAACAGTTATATGTATAGAAATCAAACTTGCGATAAAAGTAAAAAAGATAGAAAATAAGAAAATTGTATTTATTTTTATGACTCACTTTTACATGTAATATAATTTCCACCGCTATTTTAGCATAGAACGCTATTTTCAAACACGAATTGTTCCAACTCGATAGTCCCTTGCTTTACTGTAAACGGAAAATTCTTTCGTGTTCTCAACCAATTCTTTCGTGTTCTCAACCAAATTTATCAAATTCCAGCAATGACACATGCTATGTGATTGTCAGTAGAACATGGAGAAATGTTTCCAGTAAAGTTTCGAGCGACTTATCGGCGATTTTCAGGAGACACGACGCGACGATATCGCGTGTACAGTGCTTCTATCGGTGTTGATGCGCTTTAATACATAGTGCAAGAGAACACTAATAAGATTTACCAGTGGGCCTGTAAA
>NW_022884955.1:0-49258 GCF_011952205.1 Bombus bifarius | reverse complement strand
TGAATAAACCTCGTTACTGTATTTAAAAGGAAATTGCATTTATATTTCAAGTTTATAGAGACAACAACAACAACCAAACAAAGAATCGCAACGAAGAAATAAACGGATACAACAAACAGAACACTGGATCGAAGATAGAACAATAAACACGATAGAACCAAGAAAACAACAGTAACGAAGAACCGGGGCGCAGAAAAAAGCACGAAGCGTGCGAGCTGGAGAGGAAACCTGTGACCGTCGGTGCAAGCGGTAAGCATACAAAATGGGTGCCGAGCAGGAATAATCGGCTGGAGAGCCAACCTGCTGGGACCGAGCTATATGGTGGCAGGTATCGCGTGGCGCCAGCTAAGCGAGCTGCCGCCCGAAAGGGTAGGTTTAACTTGTCCAATGATCCGCAAGGAGAGGGCAAGTCGCGCGCCGACCATCTATGCGCGCCATTCCCAAGTCGAACGCGAACATCTAAATGCGAAGCCAGTATGCGTTTTTACTGCAGGTATGGCGCGGTCGACCAAAAGGTCGGGCCCTCAAACGCACACATTACTTGTACAATTCGAGTGCTGCAGATACGGAAAAGTAATTTATAATTTATCGTAATTTATCGTAATGCGAATTTTGGCGCGTCGTCATAAATAGATTTTTATTTAAAACGAAATTGTTAAATATCCTTTTGTATCAATTCACATAACGTTAATAAATCAATATTAGACATATTACTCATAAATTGTACATATCTTTGTGCATATACGCATAGTTTTCGTGCATATATCAATATTTGTATATTTTATGTGTATAACTTTCATATGCTTTTCGCAAATTTTACATTCATAAACATCTGCAATCTACACGTTACGTTTTTCGTTGTATTTACAAGTACGGACATTAGATATTCTATTACATTCTTTTATTATAATCTTTTGATGTATTTATAGTTGTTTAATTATTAGGTCATCCCATAAGTTCGTGCCGTTTTTCGAGAGGTTATATATGTTAAGATCGTTTACATACCTTTCAGTTTCATGAAAAAATGTAATCCCCCTCTCGTTGTACTTCTTCCCATTTTTCTGGTAGGTTCCGTCTCGATAAAAGTTCTCTTGTTTTTCTTTAAAATAATTTTCTATGCTATTTTTGAGAGTGTCAATATTTTCAAATTTTTTAGCTACTAAAAAGTGTTGTAATGCTCTGAACAGGTGGTAATCAGATGAGGCAATGTCTGGGGAATATGGGGGATGTGGTAAAATTTTTCAATTAAATTCAGACAATTTTTTTGTAACGCTTTTCGCGACATGCGGTTTAGCATTGTCGTGATGGAAGATAACGCTGTTCCTATTCACTAAACCTGGCCGTTTTTCAGCTAGTGCTTCCCTTAATTTTTCTAACTGAGCGCAATATTTGTCTGAATTAATGGTATCACCACTAGATAAAAGTTCAAAATAGAGTATTCCTTTATAATCCCACCATACACACAAAAGAACTTTACGTGGATGTAACCCTGGTTTTGCACAGCGTTCAGGTGGCTGATTTCGTTGGGATCGGCTACGTTTCCGTTCAGGGTTTTCGAAAAGTATCCACTTTTCATCACCAGTTACCAGAGGCGTTTAAGGAATGGTTCACGTTTATTACGTGCAATTAATGACATGCACGCTGTCGTTCGTTCAAGACGGTTCCGTTCCGTAAGTTCATGGGGCACCCAAACGTTCAACTTTGACACCATCCCCATTTTTTTAAACACCTATGAATCGTTGTCTTAGGTATTTTCAGGACATTTGACATCTCTTGAACTGTCAAACTTGGTGATTTTTCAACAAGATCCCGAATTTTATCTCCGTCTGAGGAGGACGCCCGGAGCGTACCTCCTCTTCTAAACAAAAATTCCCAGCTCTAAAACGTTGGAACCACTTCCTACAGGTGCGAGATGAAAGCGTATTTTCTCCGTAAACAGCACATATGTTTTTCCTGGCAATTGTTACCGAACTTTCTTTCCGAAATTCATATAACATGAGATGTCGAAAATGGATACGCATTTCACTCGTGATTTTTTACTGTTAGAAGTCACTGTGTTCACTATATTACGATCTTATGCCCACGAAGATCTACTCTAGCCTGTTCTCGATCAGCTAAGCTCAAGTGCATTGGTCCCGTATGGCCGTATGTTTAGAAATCGACACATGAAATATATACACAAAAGTGTATAAATATATACACAAAAATTTATGGGATCACCTAATATGTAAACGATTTTGAACTATTTAATTTAATAAAGACCTTAGATCGATGGATTTTAATTGCTGTCACATAATCGTTAATTCATTACTTTTCCTCCAACTGTCACGAATTTTCACAAAGTGTGTATTTCGGATCGTTAATCTCATACGGATGTAAACTTCATTTTCTTAATAATCTTGGTCAATCATGTATCACATTTTCTATAAAATCTATAAGATCAGCAAGTGCTCTAATACTTGTGAACAATCATATATCTTAATTCGTGCCTTTTGTATTAATACAGAAGCTTCATGCGAGAAAGAATTTTCGATATAAATGTTCTCAATGTTGTAAATCGAGTTCTGCCAGAGCAACCGAGCCAAACGGACGTGTAAAACAGTGCTTCAGAAAAAGTGCGGCAAGTGGGGAAGAGAAAGTTACGAACGGCAACGCCCATAGCTAAATGGTGGAAACTCGTGTCTTCTACTAAGAAGACTACAAGCAAAACTAAAATGAAAAAGCACATCCCACCGATAAAAATAATTAACAAAGACGAACAATACTACATAAATAAAACACCAAACATATCAAAACCAAGCCAACCAATAAACGAAGAACAGGAATGCTCAGCTACAAACGAAGTTGATATGGAAACAATACCAAACAATGAAGAGAATATTACCAATAACGAATTAACCCAACAGGATGAAAGCTGGAAGGTGGCAAGTTATAACAAGAAACGAAAAATAACAGGAAATTCAGATACAGAAAAGCAGCGATGGCTGCAAGAATTACCATTAAGAAACTCCTTCAGCTCACTTACGGAAGAAATAGACGACCCAACAACCAAAAACACAACTAAATCAACGCAAACTACAAAACCACCACCAATATTTGTCGACGCCCAGATAATAGACCCGCTTATTGATCGACTAAACGATATAGTTGGGAAGGAAAACTACACAATAAAACAAACAAAATTAGAACAAGTAAAAATTCAAATAAACACCCCAGAAAATTATAGGAAAGTGATAAAAGAATTAAAAGAAAAAACTCTGTGTACCACACATACCAGCTGAAAACGGAAAGGAGCTACGAAATAGTTATGAGGACTACATTCAAAAACTAACACAAAAAAAATTAAGTGACGAATTAGCAAAAATTGGTCATCAAACAAGAGCAATAAACAATATGACAAGATACGATACGAAGCATTTAACAACACATTGTCCATACGTAGGGAAAATAAATGAAGTAAAATGTTACAACTGTAATGGAAACCACCCAGCCAGCTATAAAGGATGCGAAATCAGAAAACAATCACAACGTAAACAGTTTCCACCACTTGGCAATAGATCAATCAACAACTACCAACCACAACAAAGTATAACGGATAATTAAGCAACATTGAAAGCACAAAATGAACCAAAAGCTATAAACGGAAACACCGATCCCCAAGGAAACCGCAGCTACGCGCAAGTAACCCAAAACATTAGACAAACAACGCCCACAAACAAACAAAATCAAAGCAACAACACCGAAGACGATACAGAAATCAAAGAAATGCTCAGACAATCCATTAAAGGTACAGAGATATTAAGAAAAATGGTAAGTGAGAAAAACACAATACTAAGGCAACAAGTACAACAAACAACAGTCATGTTACAACTACTCACAAACTTGCTAAGTAAAAAATAAAAATGGACATGCTTAAAATAGCAGCCTGGAACTCTAACGTACTACAACAAAGGGCTCTAGAAACTAAAACATTCCTGTATAATAATAATATCGACATACTACTCGTATCGGAAACACACTTCACTATAATAAGTTACATAAAAATACCGTACTACACAATATATGATACCAAGCATCCGTCAGGAAAATCACACGGAGGGACCGCAGTAATAATAAGAAACGACATTAAACACCACTAACACAGCCAAGCTAGTAAGGAATATATACAAGCCACCGTTACTGTACAAACTAGCAGCAACCATTTACAGTTGTCAGCAGTATATGTACTACCGCGACACAAAATGACATCACAAACGTGGGAAGAGTACTTTCAACACTTAGGTGACAAGTATATCGCAACGGGAGACTACAATGCAAACCCACGCTATGGGGATCAAGAATTACCACACCTCGAGGTAGAACCCTGGAAAAATACATTAACAACAACCTCAATATATTATTCACAGGAAGACATACTGGCCGACAGACCTGAGCAAAATACCTGGCCTACTCGATTTTGCAGTTACAAAGGGACTAAACGCAAATAAACTAAAAATAACACCCAGCCTCATTGCATACAGCCCAATTGCTTACAGAAACAAATTAATACTTTATAGCAATCCAGGGACACTATGCAACAGAACAACCAAATGGCAAATTTTTAAAGAAATAATCAAGAGCAAAACCAGTTGCAGCATCCCATTGGAAACACCCGAACACGTCGAACAGGCAGTAACACCATTGACAGAAACTATCCAAGAAGCATCATGGACAACCACTATACCTGAACCAACCAACAGACAAACAAAAATAATTCCATCAGACATACTTGAAAAAATTAGAGAAAAAAGAAAAGCGAAAGCAAAATGGCAAAAACATAGAACACGAGAAAACAAAAAACACCTAAACAAACTTGCAAAGGAAATAAAAAACAAAATAAAAGTGCACAACAATAACGAATTCACAAAATTCATAGAGTCACTCTCTGCTCACGAGAACTCCAACTACTCCCTATGGAAAGCCACGAAAAAAAAAAGAAACCAATAAAACTAGTCACAGCAATCAGGACGGCAGACAACACATGGGCAAGAAGCAACGAAGAGCAAGCTGAAGAATTTTCCAACCACCTTTGAAACACATTTATACCACATAATATCAACAACAGCAACCCCAAATGTCATACGGACGAGGACGCGTTTACCACTAGTACCTCAACTGACAACCACTATACCATACCTAAAACAACAGCACAAGAAATTAGAAACATAATCGAGAAAACAAAAAACAATAAAGCACCAGGGATCGACCTAATCAATGGTAAAATTTTAAAAAACCTTCCTCCAAAAGCGATACGACTAATCACAATAATTTACAACGCAATATTAAGAATCCAATACTATCCTAAACTATGGAAACTAGCACAGATCATAATGTTACCTAAACCAGGCAAAGACCCACACCAAACAACATCTTATAGACCAATATCACTACTTTCCGTGTTTTCCAAAATACTAGAAAAAATAATTTACGCCCGCTTAAAACCAATAATAGAGAAGGAAAAATTAATACCAGATCACCAATTTGGATTCATAAACAAACACTCCACGATAGAGCAAATGCACAGACTTACAAATGAAATAATTCTAGCATTAGAAAACAAACAATACTGCACAGGCCTCTTTATGGACATCGAGAAAGCATTTGACAAAATAAACCACGAAAGTCTACTTCAATTAATCGGAAAACAATTCCCGGAGCAGATATACCATTTAATTAAATCCTACTTAAGCAGCAGAACCTTCGTAGTAAAAATTAAAGACACATACTCTGAAGTTAAAGACATCAAGGCAGGGGTTCCGCAAGGTAGCGTATTAGGACCAATTCTATACACACTTTACACGGCCAACATACCAACAACTTCTAATAGCAAGATACTGACATTCGCGGACGACACAGCGGTACTAGTCAGGCACACTGACCCTGCAACAGCAGTCACATCACAACAAGAACATATCACAAAAATAGAAAAGTGGCTTCAAGTTAAACAAATTAACCCCAATTAAGCAGGTAAGGTATTAAATTTTTGTTTTGCATTTTTTTTATTTTTTTAATTGAATGCATAATATCTTAAGAATATTGTGTCAAAATTTCCAGTCGATTGGAGCAAAATTGACACACGTCGGATTTTATTACCTACCCGACCCGAGCGCCCTATTGTTACCTGGCAGACGTCTTTCTCTCTATATAATACCTAATTTTACCCCCCAGATCTATTTATAGAAATTTCGACTTAAGTACAAACCTCCTTATACCTACACTGTACATTTTGTCAGTGTAGAGTATGAAATTTAGTGTAGGAGTATTCTATCGAGCAGATATACAGGTGCGTTTTGGCACCGGCGTACAATGATTACGTGAAAGAAATGTGCTCGACTGTAAGAGAAGTAGCGAATCGATTTTTTTAATCTGCTATAAAAGAAGAAAAAGCAGCAACAGCCGAAGAGCTATCATGGATGATAGCAACATCCTTTATGGACCTGGCATTGATGATTCAGTGTGAGGTAAGATTTCGGTGAGATTGGTTTGTTTTTTTGTAACATTTTTTATCCTACGATGATCCAATTCTACGGGGTTCCGCGAAAAGAAGTCTACGTGGGCCATTTTTTTGCCTTCTCGAAACATAATGTCAAAGGTAAAAGTTTGTAGGAAAGCCCACCATCTGTGAACCTTTTCAATTAAATATACTCTACTAATGCTTTCCTTCAGGGAACTACAATCAGTGACGACAAGAAATTGTCGTCCACGTAGATAGTGCCGAAAATGTTTGACGGCGTTTACAACCGCCAACGTCTCTAATTCATACGAGGAATACATAGATTCCTCAGGGCTAGTTCTTTTACTGTAATATTCTATCACTCTATTTGTACCTTTAACTTTGTGCATCAAAATGGCCCCATATCCCTTCGAACTAGCGTCAGTATGTAGTTCGATCGGGTATTTGGGATCGAATGTTATTAACGCCGACGCGCCAGTCAGGACGGAAATTACTTTTTGCCATATTTTTTCATGCTTTTCCGTCCAAGTTATGTTTTTATTATTCGAAATAAGGTCATACAGGGGTTTCATTATCCGTTTATTTAGGGATGAAATCTTGAAAGTAAGAGACTAAACCTATGAACTGCTTCAGCTGTGCGACGGTCGTTGGCGCGGGTAAAAAACTCAAGGCTTGTGTTTTACCCAGGCTGGGACGAACTTCTCCGTTACCAATTACATATCCGCAATAGTGTAACGACGTCTTTAGAAAAGAGCATTTAAAAAAACTAAAAGAAAATCCGGCTTTTACGAGGATACTTAATACGGTGTCCAATCTTTCTAAAGCTTGATCTATCGAGTCGGCAATGATTAAGACTTCATCAAAGTAAACAACAACGTATGAATAAGCGAGGTCACCTAAGGCATTGAGGATGGCCCTCTGAAAAACGGACGATGCATTTTTCAATCCAAACGGCATCATCATGTACTTATATTGTCCGTCGAGCGTAACGAACGCTGTATACTGCATCGAATTAGGATGAATGGGAATTTGGTGAAACCCGCCGGCCATATCTAGGGTAATAAAGTATCTCGCCTTTTGCAGCCTCGCGATCTGATCCGCTTCAAGAGGGAGATGGTACTGATCCGCGACCGTATTTCTAGTTAGCTCTCGAAAATCTGCACACAATCTATCTGAGCCGTCCTCTTTCGTCACGAATAACATAGGGCTCGCGAATGGTGAACTACTAGGCCTTATAATTTTAGCTTCAATTAGTTCGTTTATCCTTTCACGCACTATTCTCCACCCTTCCTCGCTAAGATTATAAGGGTTTCTTTGGACGGTAATGTTAGAATCTATTAAACTTATTTCTAACTCTCCCGTACTTATGCGAATACGTGGGGACCCTGCAATGAACGAATCTTTGAATTTTTTGAGAATAGAAATTAATCGATCTTTATCATTACCGATTACATCTGTGTCGACCTCGTTAATATCGATCTCGTCGTCCGCGGTTTTGCTACAGTCATTAATTGTCTTTGACTTATAAATAACGAGGCAGTTTCGCGTAATATTTACATCAACACCTTGACTTAAAATTTCACGACCAATGATGATATCGTATCTTAAGTAGGTATCAAGAAGTACATGAAAAGTTATCTCTAATTCAAAACCGTTAATACATACTGTAATATCGTAGAATAGCTTTGATTGGAGATCGGCTGAAATTAGAAAACACCGTGTACGTCGTCTTTCGTGGTTTGTTTACATCCAAGAGCGCCTAGTAACAGTGACGCGAGAAAAGATAAGCAGCGTCAAAACAGAAGTACGGTTCCATATTTCAAGGAGTGGCAATCGAGAGGCCAGAGTATGTGAGCCGAAAAGTGTGTGTGTGTGTGTGAGAGAGGACGAGAGCAAGAGCGAGCACGACCGAGCAGGAGTGTATTGGCGAAGATCAGAGCGAATTGAGTCGTTGAAGAGTAGAGTCGTTAGAGGTTTCGAGTTGTCGAAGAGTAGAGTCGTTAGAGGTTTCGAGTCGTCGAAGAGTAGAGTCGTGAGAATTGATAGAGTTGTTAGAGAGAGAGAGAGTGTGTGTGTTAGATTCGTTGTGACGAGAGTGATCAAATAACTGTAAAGTTATTTGATATAGTTACGAGTATTGCATTTAGTTTCCGTTAAATATCGTTCTCTGTCCAATTTATATTTGTATATTCAATTTAATATTAATAAATTGTAAGTAATCGAAAAAAAAAATTTCTATCCTTATTTTTCGATATTACAATACAGTGGACAATATTTGAGATGTACTTTCAACACAAGTATTTCCTATTCCTCGCATTGCTACTATATTAGTAGCTTTTTTGCCAGAAAATTTCGGGGCTACAGACTCTTTAATTAATGAGCATTCGGCTCCAGAATCGAAATGGAATGAGAACGACTCACCCAGGTGACTTAATTTACCAGTAGGAAACTCCACCATTCAGGAGTCGGCTCGATGTTCGTTATTGGAATCATAGTTTTTTTCCCGCAGTAACGGACAATTAAGCGAGATATGACCTACCCTACGACACTTGAAACACAACATCCTGGCCGATGTAGCTGGTTCGCTTCTTTCTAGGCGCCGCCATTTCCATTTCCATTTCTCGGTCTTTACTCTCCCACAGTAAAGGCACTTATTCCGCGAGTCAGGTAGCCTGTATCGTTTGGCTTCGGGACCAATTGATGTATTATTTAGAAATTCGTCCTCGGTCTCGATATCCTTTTCAAGTGCTATTTGTTCAATGGGCTGATCTTGTGCGCTCACTTGACAATGAATCTTAGCGTTGAGTACTTCTTCTTTCGTTAAATTTCCACACTTCGCCTGCTCGTGGGAGCGGAGACGAGCGATGTAAGCTGCCATGTTTTCGTCCTTCTGTGGTTTTTCTCTGGATATACTCATTACCGCCGAGGTTGCTGTTTCTTTACCACCAAAACGCGTAGTAAAAAGTTCCATAAACGTCGGCCAGGTTTGCTCTTCGCCATTCACTATCTGCGTAAACCAATACGCTGAAGAACCCTTTAGAGCATTTTTTAAAGCAGAAATTAACGCGCTGTCTTGTAGAGGGTTGTCCTTCATAAACTGATTAACAGCTGCGCACCATGCGGCTGGATCGGCGCCCGTGATTTCGGGGTGAAAACGTGATAGCACTAGATTTATAAGTTCCGCACTCGGTTTCCGAGTTAAATGGCGCGTGATTATCATATGCTCTCGCATTGTTATAACCGGCACTGGTCTCTCTTCTGATGTCGGGTTGGCGTTGGGATTAGAGCTATGGGCGCTTGATGAATCTCCACTGGAACTAGCCATCGTTGTGTTACAATGAAGATAGAGTTTATTAACACAAGTATGGACACAACCGATTTGACAACTAACTGCTAAGTTAGACAGTCTAAGTTGGACTATATGTTAAGACGTGAAATATTCACGGATCGCAAAGACGTCACTTAACTCGTTGATGAGAGCGTACGCGAGAGAGTGTCCCTCCGTCACGGTGACGTTGAAAAGGAAAATTACGATGGGGTGTGTCCAAGAGCACGAAATCGTCGGATTGGTGGAGAAAAATCTTCGTTCGGAAAGTGAGGGATGTTGTCATTGCTGCTAATTGGTCAATTTCCATTGTGGTGGTTAGAGGAGGGTGCTAGCCGCCCTTGAGTGAAAGTTGCTAATGGGAAGTGTCGTTTGTGAGAAAAATAGATTTCCCCTACCTCCCCGTAGTCAGAACAAAGACTATTTGTTTGTTTGAAAGACCTTCTGTCAAGTGCCGTTACAACTATTTCTTCTTAATTCTTACTTTCTCTTTAAGGAGAGCCTATTTACCCTATACCTTTATTAGCCTTTATTAACCTATACCTTTGTTGGACAAAGCGTTCATCCCTTCGGTGACTGGTTGTCGCCTCGACTCTGGGCTCATTATCATTAATCTCGAACAAACACAACCGGATTGTATGACGCGAAAAAAGAAGTCGAAAATATAGAATGAAAATTTTTTTTTAATCTTTTTTTTTTTTTAATTTTTCCATCGAGACAACGATTTACAGAGATCCGTTATAACGAGACGTGATAAAGTGCACGCGAATAAGAGATGAGTAAGGCAGATTAGATTAAGTTAGGATGAGTAATTTCGCCTAAAACATCGAACGGAAGATCTGTTAAATATAATATATATATAGGGGCTTATATCTTCCAAACGCATGATTTCCCGAAGTTTAAATTTCATATTTCAGATACAGCCAAAAAATTCTACCAAATGTCCAAATCGGGCAAATTGTGAATGTGAACAACTAAGTAAAAAAAAAAAAAAAATATTTCAGATCTATTGCCTCGTCCAACGATGCTCACCAAATTTCATCTCGGTCGGTCAGCGGTACCTTTAGGAATAATATTCTTTTTTGTATATTCTATACTTTTCAAGAATAAAGTAGTTCATAATTTGAAAAAAGATATTTTGAGAGATACAAACGTAAGGAAAATATGAAGAAAATAGCAGATATAATAATGAAATTCATAGCTTTAAATCTTCTTTGAGTTACACTGTTAAAGGATTAAGTAATAGTCGAATTGATTTTGACTAGATAGTCATGATTAAATATAAATAATTGTGATTAAATAAATTGTCATATGAGAGAACATTTTATAATTTGCTAAATTTAGTACAAATAGATTTAGCACAATAGATTTATTCTACAGTAAAATACAGTGAATTATTGAAATAAATTATATAGTTCTTAGAAATCAATTACAGATGATAATTTACAAATCTATATGTACATATATACATGTAATATCGTGATATAATATATTTACAAGGAATGGATGATACAGATGTTAATCGGACAGAAAAAGACGATTGTTGTTTAACCTGAACTATTCACACCAAACGTACAGAAGACAGCACAACTAAATAATTAGCTAACGACTCGACTTTCACAAAATGCATTCAACACTCTCTCGGCAACGCCACTCGCAAACTCTGCTTCTCGACTGACACTCTGCTCCTCGACTGACTCTCTCGCCGTTGTCGCATTCTATTGTCTTTTCCTAAGCCCATCGCACACGTGTTCTGCAGACGCTCGTAGCCAGGGTCACGTAGGTCTTTTCTACGAAACTATGCACTTGAAAAGACCGATGACACATTGATGGACCCGACGGCGCCTCGGCTCTCGCGACATTGTTCATGGTTCGCCCGATATCTCTTAGGCTTTTCGTCCACGATACTACACTCGGCCATCCTGCAATAACATCTGCCCTCAGATGTTACCTTCTATCTCGCTGTCATCAGATGCGTCACTTTCGGCGTTTATGACCCAAGGTTTCATGAAATCGAGGTGTGCGCGGGTCCTTCCTTCGGTACTGCTTCGCACGCTTTCTTCTTTTCTTGTAATTTCGCAGGTTCCCTTCTAGCTTACCTATGTTTCGTTCGGTTAGGATACAGTCAAGGCAGTTGGATACCACGTGTTCGACCTTTTCGCGTAACCCCTTGAACCAGAAGTCCTTCTTGACCATAGCTTCTGTTTTGGTAACCCCGAAATGCCCACGCTCGTGCGCTTGCTTGACTACTTGAGCCCGCATCGCCTTCGGTACTACTATTAGCACATCGTCCTTACACTCCTTATACAAAATATTGTTTCTTATTACATACCCATCGGCCTGACTGCACGTTGCATTGTCCAAAATCCTACGGACTTCAATGTCCTTGCTCTGTGCCCTTCTCAACAGTGCAATCAGCCCGTCTTCACTCTCCGTTACATACATAGTGCTCGGCAGGGGGTTCCTACTCGGAGCATCTACATGCTGCATACTTTTCCCCGGCCGATGACACACCTGATACTTAAACTCGCCTAGTAACAAGGCCCATCTAGCCACACGCACACACAAGTCTTTCTTTCTCATCGTCATGGCGAATGCTTGACAATCCGTAACAATAGAGGTATACTTCTGGCTATCCTTGTCTAGACTTACGTGGAAAAACCCATTTTTTAGGTCTATCGTCGTAAAAAGCTGGGCGCCCTGCAACGCGTCTAAGACGTTTTCAATTAAAGGTAACGGAAAATGTGGACACTCGATGAGTTCGTTAAGCTCACGAAAATCGACGCAAACCCTGATGGAGCCATCTTTCTTTCGGACTATCATTATCGGACTCGCATACTCCGAGTCTGACGATTTGATGACACCCTCGTTTGTCCACGCTTCCATCAGATCATCTACTTCCTTTCTTTCCGACGGCGCCAGTCTTCGCGGTCTTCGCGCTACCGGCTTGTCGCTTTTCAAAACTATTTTTGCGGTTATTCGGATGTCTCGCTTCTTCTCCGGCCTATACCCCCTAACGATATCGCGAATCGCTCCACGATAATGCGGTTCCTGTACGTGTGTTAGGTCTGTTTCGTCAGTCTGTTCTACCACGTTAATTCTAAACATATCCGGCACGTCTTTGTTAGTCTGTTCGTCAAGCCGCAAGAAAGTCACTTCGCCTCGTTTAACCCGTAACTCTACCTGATCCAGAAAATCAGTGCCTAACAACAGGCCGTGCTTCGTCAATATTTTGTTTGAAACAACGTGTAAAGTGATTGGCAGTTTATACCCATCAACCATCATTACCTTGGTGAATTCACCCCAGGTCTCATTGCCAGCGGAACTAAGACCGTCGAACTTAAGCTTGCATTTACCTAGCGGTGGTGAAAAATCGATGTGATGAGTGCTATTCCTTTTGTGGGAAGTTCCTTGATTGCTTTATTGCTTATTAGGTCGTGTCCTGCTGCTTTCTTGGAGTTTAGGCGACTGATTGTTTCTATAGTCTCTGCAGAAGTGAAGGGTTCAAGAGGAGGGGACATTTGGAAGGGGCTATTCAGTAACGTCCGCGGCAGCTTTGGGGGAATGGGGTTTGAATACTTTAGACAAGTATTTTGCAAACAGGTCGGCTTTTTCTATAGGGCTTCGCGCCCATCCACCTTGCGGACGGCGGATAGGTGGGATTATTTGTGGGGGGCGTGTGAGTTTCCTGGAGGCCTTCCATAGTGAGTAGTTGGCGTCGGCTGTGGGGGATAAGCTGGCGAGATATTTATGGAAACAGTCGTTTTTATAGTTTTTTAAGGTTCTGGATAGCTTTCTAGTTGCGTTGTTAAGTTTGCGTTTGTCCTCCGGTGTTCTATGGGTCTGTCATACTCTTCTTAGTCTACGTTTTTCTGCTATTTTTTTTAGTATGTATTTGGGATATGCTTGTTTGCTGTTAGATGGCTTTGTCGGTGTGGAGAGGCGGATTGCGTTTATTATGCTCGTGTTTAAGTATTCCGTGGCTGCTTCGGTATCTTCCTTTGTTTTTAGTGGGGTGAAGGCTGAGGTTGAGTGTGTAAAGACTTCTCCGAAGAGCTGCCAGTTGGTGTGTTGGTTGTGAATGGAGCCATTAGGTGTATTCTCGATGATTGTTGAACTGACTGTTGCTATCACGGGAGAATGATCAGAGGAGAGATCAGCCGAGGAGTTGATCTGGACGTGTCTTGATGGGATATTTTTAGTTATGAAGAAGTCGAGAAGGTCGGGTATTTTGTTGGTGTCAGTGGGCCAGTATGTGGGTTCGTATGTGGTGAGGTAGTTGAGGTTGTTGTTTATTATGCTGTTTAAGAGGTTTTTGCCTCTTGCTGTAACCAGTCTGCTGCCCCATTGGATGTGCTTGGCGTTATAGTCTCCTCCAACTATGAATCTATTGCCCAGGGTGTCCAGGAAGTTATCAAAGTCTTCTTTGGCGGTGGAGTGTCTGGGAGGGCAGTATACTGCTGAGGTGGTGATTGAGCCATGACAGTCTTCTATTGCTACGTTTGTTGCTTGGAGGTAGTCTTTCTGGAATGATGGAAGTTCGTAGTGCTTAATACTTGCTTTGATTATTATTCGGGTCCACCGTGGGCCTTTCCGCTGGGGTGTTGGGTATGGTAGAATTTGTAACCATTTATTTTCAGGTAGCTCTTGTCGATGAAGTGGGTTTCCGATACGAGCATTACGTCGATTTGCTGGTGTTTTAAGAAGAGTTCTAGTTCAAGTTTGTGTTGCGCTAGACCGTTGGCGTTCCAGAGTGCTATGCGCCTTGGTTTTATTTTGAGTCGGGGCGTGCTTATTTTTCCACGATGAGTGTTAGTAGCGATAGCAAGTGATTTATTTGCTCTGATTGTTTCTCTATTAGCTTTTCAAGCCTTGAGGAGTTGTCTGTGTTAGGTGGATTGGGGACACTGTTTTGGGGAAGGTTCCTTTGGCTGTTCGGGTTATTTTGGATGCCTTGTACTGCTTGGGCATAGGAGGTTGAGGTGGAGATGAATTTGGTAGGACTGGGTGTTTGGTTGGTTGAGCGGGTTGGGGTAGTCGTGAATTTCGGCGGGCTGGGTGTTTGGTTGGATACCTCTTTTGCTCTGAGCTTTGGGTACCTGTTCGTGTATAGTGTTTTATATGCTGGGCAGCCTTTGTAATTGGCAGGGTGGACCCCTTGGCAGTGGATGCATTTCGCTGGAGTTTCCGGTGATTTGGCGCACTGGTCAGTGGAGTGAGTGCCTGCGCATTTAACGCAGCGGAAAGTATGGTTGCAGTATTTCTGCGTATGACCGTACCTTTGGCACCTTTTGCATTGCACTATTTCTTTTTTCACGAGCGGTGGTTCGATCTTTACTATCGCTTTCATTAGGCGACTGATGTTGTAGATTTCCTTATTGTTCAGCTTTTGTTTAATGTCTAGGAAGAATAAGGATAACGGGGCTTTCGAGACTCTATGCCTTATATTACTTACGTTGATGACTTCGTGGCCGAGTTTTGAGAGTTCGTATTTGAGTTCGTCTATGTCTGCTGAGTGGTGTATGTTTCGTAGGACCACCCGGAAAGGCCTTTTCTGTTTGAGTTGGTAGGTGTGGAAGTTGGCGTTCAGGGTCCTGAGTGTCTTGGTGAGTTTTCTGTAAGCTTCTGGGTTCGTCGGCAGTATTTTTACTTTATTGTTGCTTATCTTAAGGTTATATTCCTCCTTGCTGATATCTCTCTCTAGGGACTTGATCATTGTTTGTATGTCAATGACGTCGTCCACAAATATTGGTGGGGGAGGGGGGATTCTCTGTGAGTGTTGGTTTGGTGGCGGTTCTACGATTTCCATGGCGTCGTTTGAGGATTCCAATACGGCGAACCTGTTGTGTGTGTTTATTTGCGTTGCTGTTTCTATTTTCCTTTTCTTTGTAGTATTAGCGTCGTTAGTGCGGTGAGTTCTGCTACACTTCTGCCACGGGGGGGGGGGTAGCACGGGGTAGCTGCGAGTCTGCTCCGGAGAGCCTGGTCGCGGTTGCTGGGCCATCATCGAGCTAGTTAATTCGGAATGAACAACTAGTCGTGAGGCTGTGAGGCTAGTATTCGGGTTGGGGTTAGGTGCGTGGGATTTTCTTCTCCCTAAAGGGTAAGGGACACTTAGCTGTGTTCTCTTTCGACGGTTGGGCGATACGTGTTGTTTTCGGACTACGCTGGGCACTAGAGACACGTCTGCACGCTTCGGCACTCCACAGAGAACTGACTACAATCAGTGACGACAATTTCTTGTCGTCCATGTAAATAATGCCGAAAATGTTTGACGGCGTTTACAACCGCCAACGTCTCTAATTCATACGAGGAATACATAGATTCCTCAGGGCTAGTTCTTTTACTGTAATATTCTATCACTCTATTTGTACCTTTAACTTTGTGCATCAAAATGGCCCCATATCCCTTCGAACTAGCGTCAGTATGTAGTTCGATCGGGTATTTGGGATCGAATGTTATTAACGCCGACGCGCCAGTCAGGACGGAAATTACTTTTTGCCATATTTTTTCATGCTTTTCCGTCCAAGTTATGTTTTTATTATTCGAAATAAGGTCATACAGGGGTTTCATTATCCGTTTATATTTAGGGATGAAATCTTGAAAGTAAGAGACTAAACCTATGAACTGCTTCAGCTGTGCGACGGTCGTTGGCGCGGGTAAAAAACTCAAGGCTTGTGTTTTACCCAGGCTGGGACGAACTTCTCCGTTACCAATTACATATCCGCAATAGTGTAACGACGTCTTTAGAAAAGAGCATTTAAAAAAACTAAAAGAAAATCCGGCTTTTACGAGGATACTTAATACGGTGTCCAATCTTTCTAAAGCTTGATCTATCGAGTCGGCAATGATTAAGACTTCATCAAAGTAAACAACAACGTATGAATAAGCGAGGTCACCTAAGGCATTGAGGATGGCCCTCTGAAAAACGGACGATGCATTTTTCAATCCAAACGGCATCATCATGTACTTATATTGTCCGTCGAGCGTAACGAACGCTGTATACTGCATCGAATTAGGATGAATGGGAATTTGGTGAAACCCGCCGGCCATATCTAGGGTAATAAAGTATCTCGCCTTTTGCAGCCTCGCGATCTGATCCGCTTCAAGAGGGAGATGGTACTGATCCGCGACCGTATTTCTAGTTAGCTCTCGAAAATCTGCACACAATCTATCTGAGCCGTCCTCTTTCGTCACGAATAACATAGGGCTCGCGAATGGTGAACTACTAGGCCTTATAATTTTAGCTTCAATTAGTTCGTTTATCCTTTCACGCACTATTCTCCACCCTTCCTCGCTAAGATTATAAGGGTTTCTTTGGACGGTAATGTTAGAATCTATTAAACTTATTTCTAACTCTCCCGTACTTATGCGAATACGTGGGGACCCTGCAATGAACGAATCTTTGAATTTTTTGAGAATAGAAATTAATCGATCTTTATCATTACCGATTACATCTGTGTCGACCTCGTTAATATCGATCTCGTCGTCCGCGGTTTTGCTACAGTCATTAATTGTCTTTGACTTATAAATAACGAGGCAGTTTCGCGTAATATTTACATCAACACCTTGACTTAAAATTTCACGACCAATGATGATATCGTATCTTAAGTAGGTATCAAGAAGTACATGAAAAGTTATCTCTAATTCAAAACCGTTAATACATACTGTAATATCGTAGAATAGCTTTGATTGGAGATCGGCTGAAATTAGAAAACACCGTGTACGTCGTCTTTCGTGGTTTGTTTACATCCAAGAACGCCTAGTAACAGTGACGCGAGAAAAGATAAGCAGCGTCAAAACAGAAGTACGGTTCCATATTTCAAGGAGTGGCAATCGAGAGGCCAGAGTATGTGAGCCGAAAAGTGTGTGTGTGTGTGTGAGAGAGGACGAGAGCAAGAGCGAGCACGACCGAGCAGGAGTGTATTGGCGAAGATCAGAGCGAATTGAGTCGTTGAAGAGTAGAGTCGTTAGAGGTTTCGAGTTGTCGAAGAGTAGAGTCGTTAGAGGTTTCGAGTCGTCGAAGAGTAGAGTCGTGAGAATTGATAGAGTTGTTAGAGAGAGAGAGTGTGTGTGTTAGATTCGTTGTGACGAGAGTGATCAAATAACTGTAAAGTTATTTGATATAGTTACGAGTATTGCATTTAGTTTCCGTTAAATATCGTTCTCTGTCCAATTTATATTTGTATATTCAATTTAATATTAATAAATTGTAAGTAATCGAAAAAAAAAATTTCTATCCTTATTTTTCGATATTACAATACAGTGGACAATATTTGAGATGTACTTTCAACACAAGTATTTCCTATTCCTCGCATTGCTACTATATTAGTAGCTTTTTTGCCAGAAAATTTCGGGGCTACAGACTCTTTAATTAATGAGCATTCGGCTCCAGAATCGAAATGGAATGAGAACGACTCACCCAGGTGACTTAATTTACCAGTAGGAAACTCCACCATTCAGGAGTCGGCTCGATGTTCGTTATTGGAATCATAGTTTTTTCCCGCAGTAACGGACAATTAAGCGAGATATGACCTACCCTACGACACTTGAAACACAACATCCTGGCCGATGTAGCTGGTTCGCTTCTTTCTAGGCGCCGCCATTTCCATTTCCATTTCTCGGTCTTTACTCTCCCACAGTAAAGGCACTTATTCCGCGAGTCAGGTAGCCTGTATCGTTTGGCTTCGGGACCAATTGATGTATTATTTAGAAATTCGTCCTCGGTCTCGATATCCTTTTCAAGTGCTATTTGTTCAATGGGCTGATCTTGTGCGCTCACTTGACAATGAATCTTAGCGTTGAGTACTTCTTCTTTCGTTAAATTTCCACACTTCGCCTGCTCGTGGGAGCGGAGACGAGCGATGTAAGCTGCCATGTTTTCGTCCTTCTGTGGTTTTTCTCTGGATATACTCATTACCGCCGAGGTTGCTGTTTCTTTACCACCAAAACGCGTAGTAAAAAGTTCCATAAACGTCGGCCAGGTTTGCTCTTCGCCATTCACTATCTGCGTAAACCAATACGCTGAAGAACCCTTTAGAGCATTTTTTAAAGCAGAAATTAACGCGCTGTCTTGTAGAGGGTTGTCCTTCATAAACTGATTAACAGCTGCGCACCATGCGGCTGGATCGGCGCCCGTGATTTCGGGGTGAAAACGTGATAGCACTAGATTTATAAGTTCCGCACTCGGTTTCCGAGTTAAATGGCGCGTGATTATCATATGCTCTCGCATTGTTATAACCGGCACTGGTCTCTCTTCTGATGTCGGGTTGGCGTTGGGATTAGAGCTATGGGCGCTTGATGAATCTCCACTGGAACTAGCCATCGTTGTGTTACAATGAAGATAGAGTTTATTAACACAAGTATGGACACAACCGATTTGACAACTAACTGCTAAGTTAGACAGTCTAAGTTGGACTATATGTTAAGACGTGAAATATTCACGGATCGCAAAGACGTCACTTAACTCGTTGATGAGAGCGTACGCGAGAGAGTGTCCCTCCGTCACGGTGACGTTGAAAAGGAAAATTACGATGGGGTGTGTCCAAGAGCACGAAATCGTCGGATTGGTGGAGAAAAATCTTCGTTCGGAAAGTGAGGGATGTTGTCATTGCTGCTAATTGGTCAATTTCCATTGTGGTGGTTAGAGGAGGGTGCCAGCCGCCCTTGAGTGAAAGTTGCTAATGGGAAGTGTCGTTTGTGAGAAAAATAGATTTCCCCTACCTCCCCGTAGTCAGAACAAAGACTATTTGTTTGTTTGAAAGACCTTCTGTCAAGTGCCGTTACAACTATTTCTTCTTAATTCTTACTTTCTCTTTAAGGAGAGCCTATTTACCCTATACCTTTATTAGCCTTTATTAACCTATACCTTTGTTGGACAAAGCGTTCATCCCTTCGGTGACTGGTTGTCGCCTCGACTCTGGGCTCATTATCATTAATCTCGAACAAACACAACCGGATTGTATGACGCGAAAAAAGAAGTCGAAAATATAGAATGAAAATTTTTTTTTAATCTTTTTTTTTTTTTAATTTTTCCATCGAGACAACGATTTACAGAGATCCGTTATAACGAGACGTGATAAAGTGCACGCGAATAAGAGATGAGTAAGGCAGATTAGATTAAGTTAGGATGAGTAATTTCGCCTAAAACATCGAACGGAAGATCTGTTAAATATAATATATATATAGGGGCTTATATCTTCCAAACGCATGATTTCCCGAAGTTTAAATTTCATATTTCAGATACAGCCAAAAAATTCTACCAAATGTCCAAATCGGGCAAATTGTGAATGTGAACAACTAAGTAAAAAAAAAAAAAAAATATTTCAGATCTATTGCCTCGTCCAACGATGCTCACCAAATTTCATCTCGGTCGGTCAGCGGTACCTTTAGGAATAATATTCTTTTTTGTATATTCTATACTTTTCAAGAATAAAGTAGTTCATAATTTGAAAAAAGATATTTTGAGAGATACAAACGTAAGGAAAATATGAAGAAAATAGCAGATATAATAATGAAATTCATAGCTTTAAATCTTCTTTGAGTTACACTGTTAAAGGATTAAGTAATAGTCGAATTGATTTTGACTAGATAGTCATGATTAAATATAAATAATTGTGATTAAATAAATTGTCATATGAGAGAACATTTTATAATTTGCTAAATTTAGTACAAATAGATTTAGCACAATAGATTTATTCTACAGTAAAATACAGTGAATTATTGAAATAAATTATATAGTTCTTAGAAATCAATTACAGATGATAATTTACAAATCTATATGTACATATATACATGTAATATCGTGATATAATATATTTACAAGGAATGGATGATACAGATGTTAATCGGACAGAAAAAGACGATTGTTGTTTAACCTGAACTATTCACACCAAACGTACAGAAGACAGCACAACTAAATAATTAGCTAACGACTCGACTTTCACAAAATGCATTCAACACTCTCTCGGCAACGCCACTCGCAAACTCTGCTTCTCGACTGACACTCTGCTCCTCGACTGACTCTCTCGCCGTTGTCGCATTCTATTGTCTTTTCCTAAGCCCATCGCACACGTGTTCTGCAGACGCTCGTAGCCAGGGTCACGTAGGTCTTTTCTACGAAACTATGCACTTGAAAAGACCGATGACACATTGATGGACCCGACGGCGCCTCGGCTCTCGCGACATTGTTCATGGTTCGCCCGATATCTCTTAGGCTTTTCGTCCACGATACTACACTCGGCCATCCTGCAATAACATCTGCCCTCAGATGTTACCTTCTATCTCGCTGTCATCAGATGCGTCACTTTCGGCGTTTATGACCCAAGGTTTCATGAAATCGAGGTGTGCGCGGGTCCTTCCTTCGGTACTGCTTCGCACGCTTTCTTCTTTTCTTGTAATTTCGCAGGTTCCCTTCTAGCTTACCTATGTTTCGTTCGGTTAGGATACAGTCAAGGCAGTTGGATACCACGTGTTCGACCTTTTCGCGTAACCCCTTGAACCAGAAGTCCTTCTTGACCATAGCTTCTGTTTTGGTAACCCCGAAATGCCCACGCTCGTGCGCTTGCTTGACTACTTGAGCCCGCATCGCCTTCGGTACTACTATTAGCACATCGTCCTTACACTCCTTATACAAAATATTGTTTCTTATTACATACCCATCGGCCTGACTGCACGTTGCATTGTCCAAAATCCTACGGACTTCAATGTCCTTGCTCTGTGCCCTTCTCAACAGTGCAATCAGCCCGTCTTCACTCTCCGTTACATACATAGTGCTCGGCAGGGGGTTCCTACTCGGAGCATCTACATGCTGCATACTTTTCCCCGGCCGATGACACACCTGATACTTAAACTCGCCTAGTAACAAGGCCCATCTAGCCACACGCACACACAAGTCTTTCTTTCTCATCGTCATGGCGAATGCTTGACAATCCGTAACAATAGAGGTATACTTCTGGCTATCCTTGTCTAGACTTACGTGGAAAAACCCATTTTTTAGGTCTATCGTCGTAAAAAGCTGGGCGCCCTGCAACGCGTCTAAGACGTTTTCAATTAAAGGTAACGGAAAATGTGGACACTCGATGAGTTCGTTAAGCTCACGAAAATCGACGCAAACCCTGATGGAGCCATCTTTCTTTCGGACTATCATTATCGGACTCGCATACTCCGAGTCTGACGATTTGATGACACCTTCGTTTGTCCACGCTTCCATCAGATCATCTACTTCCTTTCTTTCCGACGGCGCCAGTCTTCGCGGTCTTCGCGCTACCGGCTTGTCGCTTTTCAAAACTATTTTTGCGGTTATTCCGATGTCTCGCTTCTTCTCCGGCCTATACCCCCTAACGATATCGCGAATCGCTTCACGATAATGCGGTTCCTGTACGTGTGTTAGGTCTGTTTCGTCAGTCTGTTCTACCACGTTAATTCTAAACATATCCGGCACGTCTTTGTTAGTCTGTTCGTCAAGCCGCAAGAAAGTCACTTCGCCTCGTTTAACCCGTAACTCTACCTGATCCAGAAAATCAGTGCCTAACAACAGGCCGTGCTTCGTCAATATTTTGTTTGAAACAACGTGTAAAGTGATTGGCAGTTTATACCCATCAACCATCATTACCTTGGTGAATTCACCCCAGGTCTCATTGCCAGCGGAACTAAGACCGTCGAACTTAAGCTTGCATTTACCTAGCGGTGGTGACCCTAACCTCGCATACTCGTCTGATCGAATGAACGTGAGATCACTACCCGTATCCACTAATGCCACAAACCTACAATCATCTATCGCCACTTCCTTCATATACTTCCTCTTTTCGGATCTTGACACTACGCAAGTCTCTTTCGGTCGTGCCGTACACCTCGCTGCAATATGTCCAAACCCGCTGCACTCGAAACACCTAACACCTTTTCCCCTCTCCGGACACTTAACATTTAGATGATCCTCACTACCGCAAATGAAGCATCTTCTTTTCTTCATTGCATCTACAGATTGACTGGGCTTCCCGTTCTTCTGAGTTTTAGCCGGCTTCACAATCGACTTTGCTCTGCGACTCTTCTGCTCTTCGTACATCACTAACCTCTTCCTCAACTCTTTGATTGACGTAGCGCCGTACAATATAGCCTTATTGTTCTCGTCGTCTATTATTCCATCCACTATGTATTCCACCTTTGCTTCCTCCTCTATGTCCACATGGCTGGCTATTTCGAGCATGCGGTACATGTAAGCCAAACATGCTTCATCACTCTCCTTTTTTGTTTCTTCAAGTTTCCGATGTACTTGCCTACTGTTGACTTTCCTCGAAAATTCTTTCACTAGCCCCCTCTTCAACTCATGCCAAGTCCTGGCATGACACTCGAAGCTCGCAAATATTTTCGCTGATCCCTTCAGCAGCTTCCTCGCGTAGACTGCCTTCTGCCCATCCGACCACATGCACGTATCAGCGACTTCCTCGAACGACTCGAACCATCGTTCGACATTTTCACCTTTGTCGCCACTAAACGACTCTAATGCATCTTCGACGTCTCTAAAACTAAGTGTCGAACCAACACATGCCCTTCGACAACATTCGTCACGGTCCTGATACACCCTTCGCGTACCTCTCTTGTATCCTCTTGCGTTTTTTTTGTCATCTTCATCCTCTCTTTCGTCGTCCCTTTCTTCTTCCGACGATATGTCATTACCATCCATGGCCGCTTGTAGCCGTGCGCGTAATTCTACTTTTCTTCCCGTCGTTTTTAAACCCAAACTAGCGAGGCGCTCCTTCAACTCCTTCGTATTCATTTTCACAAAATTTTCATCTTCGTTACAATCACGCTCAGCTCTCTGTACATTTCTTAAATCTCGCTGACCGGTTAGCTCTTCACCGCCCGTCGATCCCTTAGGATACGATTGTCCAGCCCTACACGCCCGATTCAGCCTTGCAATCAGCACTGACCTCGCACCAGATATAGGGAGGTTCATTCGCGCGAGCTTACTCCTCAGCTCCTCTAGCGTCGAACCCTCTTCACCCGACAATCGTTCGTCCCCAACGTTTGCCATTTTTCACACTACACAAACTTAAACAGTCAACGACATCGTCCTTTATCGCACCGCGTACCGGTAAATTCACAACTAGCTTGAATAGCTCTGTTACACCGTTTCGTTTTCTGTCTTGTCCAATCCCGGCTGAGCCCCCAAAATATGTAATATCGTGATATAATATATTTACAAGGAATGGATGATACAGATGTTAATCGGACAGAAAAAGACGATTGTTGTTTAATCTGAACTATTCACACCAAACGTACAGAAAACAGCACAACTAAATAATTAGCTAACGACTCGACTTTCACAAAATGCATTCAACACTCTCTCGGCAACGCCACTCGCAAACTCTGCTTCTCGACTGACACTCTGCTCCTCGACTGACTCTCTCGCCGTTGTCGCATTCTATTGTCTTTTCCTAGGCCCACCGCACACGTGTTCTGCAAACGCTCGTAGCCAGGGTCACGTAGGTCTTTTCTACGAAACTATGCACTTGAAAAGACCGATGGCACATTGATGGACCCGACGGCGCCTCGGCTCTCGCGACATTGTTCATGGTTCGCCCGATATCTCTTAGGCTTTTCGTCCACGATACTACATACATCTATATATTCTTTTAAAAATACTATGTATATATTTTACAGCAACTTACTTGATGTTCCTTCATCCTTTACATCCTGAACGATTCTCCGGACACTCTGTGTGAATTTGCCCATGAGATTCGTGCCTGCTAAAAAATATTAACAAACAATTACTTAGAGAAGTATAAATAAAGATGTTAGAAAATTTATCGATGCTGCTTTAGTAAGTTATTAATTAATAGAACAATAAATGTATTTATTATCAGTGAAACTGATCTCAGTGCATTGTGACTTCTTTATAATATTTATGAATATGAGTACCATTAATGAGTGATGAAGGAAGAATTTCTTTTATAGAATAAAAGAGATTTGATCTTGGAAGGATTAAAAGAAAGATGAGGTATATCTATTAATTATTAATTTATTAATTATTAATTTTTAAATATCAATCTATATGGTTGTTACATTTATTTTGATTCTATATATTAGAGTTGGTTTTTATATCAGTGTTAGTATTAGAAAGACAAATGGTTTATTTTTTGCTTATTGCGCTATTTGCATATTGCATATTCAGAAGGTAAACGTTTTCGTCAGAAGCAAAAATGTGTGTCGATGTATGTTTATGTTGGATGCCATAAAATGCGATAGGACAAGAGAGTGAATAGAGCTTCTTATACAATACAATAGAGAATATACAATAGAGAAGGATCGCCAAGCTGGACCCTTAAAGGCAATTACAGCTCTCCCGGCAGGTAATCTATTGTGTGTAGGACAATATTTAAGGGGGGGCTAAGGTTAATTAGTACACAAATAAGGCATGTTTTTGTGAATTATCTATGATGAAACTGTTAAAATCTCTTTATTAAAACCAATAGTACATTAAAGTATGGCATTCGAAGAATATTGTATAAAATTTTCACGGAGAAATATTAAAAAATACGGCAATGACAGCAATTATTCGGACGTGTCTCGGAAAAAAGTATAATTGCCGTGCCCCTCATAACTTGGTGCTGGATCATCTGAAATCAAAAAGTTAAAGTTCATTCGTTAGGTAACAGTTTGCCCCAGGTAACGCTGCGAGGGTTTTTCGAAATTTCAATTTTTCACTTTTTTGGAACACTTTGAAGGGAAAAACGCGATTTTGTGCGAAAATTTGCGGCTAATTTGTTATTGTAAAATACAAATAATTAACAAATTTGAAAACCTCTCCAACGTTATCTCGTAAATTATGTACAGAAATAGTGTTCAAAATTTCGAAAGGATCGGTGCAGTAGTTATAAAGTTATGAGGGGCGCCGACTTTGAAAACGTGAGTTGTGGGGAAAACGCTTTAAAGTTCTGAACACTAAAAAATCTGGTATAAAACGTTCATAAGCGAATTTTATCGGCTTACCTCACACTGAATCATCAATGCCAGGTCCATAAAGGATGTTGCTATCATCCATGATAGCTCTTCGGCTGTTGCTGCTTTTTCTTCTTTTATAGCAGATTAAAAAAATCGATTCGCTACTTCTCTTACAGTCGTGCACATTTCTTTCACGTAATCATTGTACGTCGGTTTTGATAAAAACTTACTAGACAAATCCATCAAGCCGCAGAACTTTTCACAGCCAACTAATCCAAGGCCTAATATCCTCATCACGAAAACAAACCGATAATTAACATCGAAAGTACCAGAGTTTATTCTTGCACTAGACGGAACATTTGTAATCTGTTTACAGCATTCGCACGACACTTTGATGTTAAATCCAAGGCCTTCTTTCTTAGTCGAATGAAAATTTACTTTTCCATCACATTTCACACACTTCACTAGCGTAGCAATTGTTGAAAAGACTAATAAAAAATCAATTATCCTATAATGTTCTTCAAGATCCTTCGTAACTTGATCTTCAACGGTCACTTTTATTTTTTTAGCTGACGCGCTACTTGTTGAAATGCCTTCGTTTTTACGTTTATGCGGAGGTACAATTTTTCTAGGTCGATATAATCTCGAACCAGTTGTTTGTCTATCAGATCTTCTAATTTTTTTTAGGCATTTTAGTAATAATTTAACACAAAACTTAATGAAAATGGAATATTTACTCCGGCACTAAATTTAATACTCTACACTGACAAAATATACAGTACAGGTATAAGGAGGTTTGTACTTAAGTCGTTAAATACTATAAGTAGATCTGGGGGGTAAGATTAGGTATTATATAGAGAGAAGAACGTCTGCCGGGTAGGTAATAAAATCCGATATGTATACAAATACTCGTAACTTCGTCAATTTTGCTCCAATCGATTTGAAATTTTGACACAATATTCATGCATTATGCATTCAATTAAAAAAATAAAAAAAAATGCAAAAAAAAATTTTAAACCTTACCTCCCCCCATAATTAAAAGCTTTTTCTTGAAGTTCATCTATTTTATTTTTATCTTAAATATATGTGAAAATTAAGTTTTTGCAAAAATAAAAATGGAATAATGATAACCAACATGGAGGAAATAGAAGGCTGTAATAAGATCATAGGATGTATACTGCTGATTATTATAGGTACTAGAACACCTAGTTATATTTATTCAAAACTCTAGCAAATTTTACTTCATTTACTATTTTACAGATTTAACATTGTTATGGAAGTAACAGATTTAGAATATAATAATTGGGAAATAAAAATAACGAAAAATATTCTATCCATGCTAAACATTAATAGATATTCGAATACGCAATTTGAAATGATATATTCTATAAGATACAAAAGTTAATACACATATTCCAACGTACAAATTCATTTACATTCTATTCGAATTCTATGTTATATGCCACAAATACAGCATAGAATCAAAAATTATGTTAGATTTCTTTAAAAAATTTTCTAATAAAAAATTTATTGAAATTGAAGAAATTTGTCTTTTTAAATATAAGCATAAATCAACAAACAAATATATTTTTTCATACTTTTAATATAATTTTCACCATTCATTTCTTTAAAGAAGAAATTTTTGTTTTTGTCATTTGTGTTGTGATATTGATAAATATTATGTATATTTTATTCGTTTCTTTGGTTATTCATTTTTTGGGTTAGATGCCAAATACTCATTTAATTGCTTGTAAATAAAACACGTTTATGTTAATTATTTACGTTGAATTTATTTGAAAAGTTCTTCCTTCTTTTTTTCGTCAGATAATTTGAATCTTTATAGAGAGAAGTGCATTGTACATTCTTCATTACAAAAAAATTGCAATTTTTTATTTGATTTCGGGGTGTGTGTAAGAAATTTGTATAAACATTTTTTATGTGTGCTTTATTTATTAATTATTTATGGAGGCAAAGGATTTAGAGGAAACATCAATCCTCTCTACTCGAAAATTCCGTGAGACGGTTTTCGATATGCTGTTGTGGATTTTAATGACTAGGCAGATATAATGTTTAATCTACGATTTTTCTTACAAAAAACGTCACGCAGAATGATTTATATCTTCAAATGTCATAATCTTTTCTACAACTTGTACGAGGTAAGCTACTGTCCATGTATCATTCAATTTGAAAATCCCTGTACACCCCGCTGCTTAGGTTAACCAACTTTCGCTCGTGTAAGGAGGTTTTCTTGCGCACAAGGATATTTCAGCTAATTTTTAATCATCAATAACTAAAAAACAAAGCCAAAAACGCAATCTTTTAATTCCTGAGTTTGGTCTTATTTCAGCTTCAGAAATCAAGCCCTAAATTTTCTGACACTTGTAGCCGAATACCATGTATATGTCGGAGATGAAAGGACAATCGGGACCTTTCTTTAGAATGTTCGGAAAAACCCAATACTCCAATCCAGATGATTACGACAACGACACTTAAGCAATAAGCGAAGGAATAGTTATGCGGGCACTTAAGGTTTATGACGATGGGTTTAGGCTCGAGGTGAGATAATGAGTCACCGAACGTACCCACGGTGACGGGAGGGACGTGTAATAACGGAAGTAGGAAATAGTTGTGCAGTTCTCCTCAAAAACAGACATTGACCCAAGGAGTAGGAAAAGGACTATATAAGGGCAGTTTCATTTGGATTACGGGTTAGTTAATTAGTTAGTTAGTTAGTCGGGGGGGGGGGGGCGAATTGCAGATTGAGTTATCGAGAGAGTTATCCGAATCGTGTATTACGTTGACACTCGTCATCTCGTGGACCGTGGATTCGTTATCGAACCTGAATTCGTTGTCATCAACATCTCGACCATCCTATCGCCGCTATTACTTATAGCCTCTTGTAGTACCCACATTTGTACCAATAAACATCGGCTATATCCGCGATGGTAAATTTGAGTGAAGGTTCATCGAACGCCCAAAAATCCAACCTTAAACTTAAAAAAATTCTATTGGCTCACAGGTCGACGCTCCAAACTAAACATACAGAATAAAATTACCCTCTACAAGACCGTAATAAAATCTGTCTGGACCTACGGAATCCAACTATGGGGAACAGCAAGTAACTCCAACATTAAAATACTCCAACACTTCCAATCGAAAACGCTAAGATCCTTAATAGACGCACCTTGGTATGTTACCAACGAAACAATACATCGCGACCTCAAGATACCCACAGTCAAAGAAGAAATAGCAAAATATAGCGACAAATATGGCAAAAGAGTCAACAAACACCGAAACCCCCTAATCACTGGGCTACTTGATACGACGGACCAGATTCGCAGGCTGAAGAGGCACAACCCGCTAGACCTAAACGCAAGATTCAATTAGTTATCTAAATTAAGTAATATTCACTTATTTATAACACTTACTTATAAATTATACTTATCTATAATAAGTATTAACTTATTATAAATAATTAGCCATGTCACTGCGCCACGCCAGAAAAATTACTGAAAATTCTCAACGCGAGAATTGATTGTAATTTTAACAAATAAATAAATAAAAAAAAAAAACCTCCTTGTAAGTATGGATTCTCAACATACTGCGATGAAAACGCACCATGCATCTTGACCTATGGCTATTAATCGATTTCCATTTTTTGTTTCATTCAATAAATATATTTTGTGGAGAGCTTGTGTGCGTAGTTGTATCGCACAAAAACTGTGTAAGACAAAGATCATATTATTAAGTATAGTGTCATTTATACCCAAAACATTCGCGATTTATTTAGAAATAATTATATTAACATCAGTAATAATTTTTTAATTGCTTTTTTAAATATGTGTATACATAATAGTTATGTCCTCTTGCAATATTGTTTACATTTTCCTATGATTAGAATTAAAGATATTAATTATTCAAATATATTAATTAATTTCAATTGTTATTTGTAAATTGCAATTAATTTCAAATTGTTCGAAATATGTGAAGACATCTTACAATACTACCATTTCAAATAACAATTTTCGTTAGTGTTAAGGATAGTGATTTAAATAATATTTCGAGTATTAACTGAAAAATTGAATAATAGTTTTAAACTTCTGATATCTTCTGTTCAATAGCAATGAGCTCCCATTTTGTGAACGTTCTATTATGTAAACAATATACAGGGTGGTTGGTAACTGGTGGTACAAGCGGAAAGGAGGTGATTCTACGCGAAAAATAAGTCGAAAATATAGAATACAAATTTTTCCTTTGAGGCTTTGTTTCCGAGAAAATCGACAATTGAATTTTCGCTCGGTACTTTATTACGTCTCGTTATAACGGATCTCACTGTAGATTTTTAAAAAAATTAAAAAAGAAATTAAAAAAAAAATTTTTATTTTATATTTTCGACTTCTTTTTTCGCGTAGAATCGCCCCCTTTCCGCTTGTACCACCAGTTACCAACCACCCTGTATATTCACAGAAAACTTCAATTAAATTCAGGTTAAGATTATTATTTCTGGAGGAGGCGGTCGTGTTTTTATATAACCCAATCTAAACTTATTCATGACAGAGGTAACCATTTTTAATATTGTACGTGACGCAGCGCTCTCGATGAAGCTATTGATATATGGAATGTTGCACTTTACTTTGATATTTAATTGCTAAAATATGGAAAAAATGTTTAAAAAATTGCTTACAGAATAGGAATTTATAAAAGAAATTAAGTAATTAACAATACTATATGTATTAATACATAACACATAATAATCATTGTAACGTCAATTTTGTAAGCTTAACAGAGCAGAACAATCGTTAAGAATTCTCGTAAGACGGTTATTCGATTTTTCTAGCTTCAACATTGGTTAAGGTAACCACAAATGTTATTTTACTCGTAACTGTAGAAATTATCAGTTAAAATTATAATAGATAAGTGTAATTTCCTTAGTTATTCAGCACTATTGTCTTAGCAGAAGTTAACATTCGATTTCCTTATAGCTTATTTATTAATTATTATGTTATTAACAGGGATAACTGTAATTTGGTATTCAAACACTTATAAACTACTTTTATGAATATATTATATGTGTTATATGTGTCGGGTTTACATTAGAATTAGGGTTAGGGGCGTGAAACGAATCTTCGTTTAGGTTACACGTTGTCCTTATGCAATAGAGAAGACATTGACTAGTGCAAATACGATTATTATAGAACCGGACAAGTAACCGTGGTAGTTAGGTACTCGAGAAACTAATGACAATGATCCTAGGTTCAATAACGAATCCGCGGCCGACGGGATGATAGATGAACGTACTCACAAAATCTAAGTCGGATGCGTAATATTCACTGATCGCAAAGGGTTACTCCTTTCATCGATGAGATCGCGAGTGAGAATGACTTTCCCGTCCCGATGATGCCACAGAGGAAAACTATATTGGGGTGTGTCTAAGGACACGAGATCATCGGATTCGTCGAGGATATCCTTCGTTCAGAAGGTGAGGGAATTTTGCGTTGCTGCTAATTGGTCAATCTCCATACCGGTGGTTAGAAAAAGATGCTAGCCGCCCTCGAGGGAAAGTTGCTAGTGGGAGACGCCGCTCGTTGAAAAATAGGTCTCCCCTAGTTGGGACAAAGACTGTTTGTCTGTTTGAAGGACTTTAGTTGACTAAATCTTAAGATTTATAACGGGCCCTCGAGCTAGCCGAACATGTACTGCGGAGACGCATCGAAATCTGGCAATCATCTTACTCGAAGAATAGGGTCTGCGTGTGACGAGCTACGGGACAGAGACCGTTGGAATGTTTACTGTCGAGTGTTACAACTATTTCCTTCTTAAGGAGAGCTATAGAATTATTCCATGCCTTTGTTAGACAAAGCGTTCATCCCGTGACCGCGGCTACGTTCGGCGACTGACTGTCGCCCCGAGCCCAAGTTTATTATCACAAATCGCAAACAAGTACAATGATAGCAAATCGCTTAATTACAGCTGTAAACTTTAATTACAATTCTACGGATGCTCCGAAATTCCAGAGGGAAGGTCCCGGTGTCCTCTCATCTCCGACATGCATTTATGTAATTAAACCAAAATTTATGATTAATTTTTAATGAATGTGAAGCGAACAGTATAACTATAATTTCATAATTATAGCAAGAAAAAAATGTTCGATATTCATATCTAATATATTTATTACTTTATACATACATATATTGAATATATCGACGTTAACGTAACAATTAGATAACAAGAAAAAAATGAAAACGGTTTCCAAATATTTGAATTCCTTAGGAAAAAAAGAGAAATAAGAGGTTTTCTAGTCAATTTCTTCACTAAAAGTAAAGTAATGTTAACTTAAGCTGAAACAGCTAGAATAAGATTATAAATAATACTCAGAATAAGTCTGAAATGCCACCACCTTACGATTACAGAAAAGAAATCAATAGAAGTGTAACGAATAACTGTACTTAAAGATCAACTCTTTTAGTATCAACGAAATTACCACTAAACAATATAGGAAGCTATTAACCGAACACCAGTTTACTGAACAGACGATATCAAGTGGATATTACACGTGTAATAATTGACCACACCAGAGTGTTACATATTTACTTTCAAAAAGGCTTATATCTAAATGTACTCTCTATGCAACCAAACTCTCACAATGAAACATATTCTCTTTGATTGCGGTCACTTAAAAGAAATTAGTAAAAAATTTTAATCAAAAACGACAACACCATGAACTTACGCGAAAATATTGCATTCTAATATACAATCTAATACAATCTAATTGCATTCCTCAAAGAAATTGAAATGTATGTCCTGCTATAAAAATAGAAATATTAAACATATATGTACATGTACATAAGTTTATAATAATGTTCGGTTTCTTCCTATGTATTATAATATGTATGTAGTATCGTGGACGAAAGGCCTGGGAAATATCGGGCGAACTATGAACAGTGTCGCGAGAGCCGAGGCGCCGTCGGGCCCATCAATGTGTCATCGGTCTTTTCAAGTGCATAGTTTCGTGGAAAAGACCTACGTGACCCTGGCCACGAGCGTCTGCAGAACACGTGTGCGGTGGGCCTAGGAAAAGGGCAATAGAATGCGACAACAGCGAGTCGAGAAACAGTGTGCGAGTCGAAAAGCAGAGTGCGAGTCGAGAAACAGAGTGCGAGTCGAGCGGAGACGGAGGTTGCGAGTGGCGTTGCCGAGAGAGTGTGGATTGCGCTGTGTTCTGTACGTTTGGTATGAATAGTTCAAGTTAAGCCACAATCGTCTTTTCTGTCTCATTAACATCTCTATTGTCCACGTTTTGTAAACATATTACATCACGATATTACATATTTTTGGGGGCTCAGCCGGGATTGGACAAGACAGTAAACGAAACGGTTTAACAGAGCTATTCGAGTTAGTTGTGAATTTACCGGTACGCGGTGCGGTAAAAGACGATATCGTTGACTGTTTAAGTTTGTGCAGTGTGAAAAATGGCAAACGTCGAGGACGAACGATTGTCGGGTGAAGAGGGTTCGACGCTGGAGGAGCTGAGGAATAAGCTCGCGCGAATGAACCTCCCTATATCGGGTGCGAGGTCAGTGCTGATTGCAAGGCTGAATCGGGCGTGTAGGGCTGGACAATCGTATCGTAAGGGATCGACGGGCGGTGAAGAGCTAACCGGTCAACGAGATTTAGAAAGTGTACAGAGAGCTGAGCGTGATTGTAACGAAGGTGAGGATGTTGAGAAAATGAATACGAAGGAGTTGAAGGAACGCCTCGCTAGTTTGGGTTTAAAAACGACGGGAAGAAAAGTAGAGTTACGCGCACGGCTACGAGCGGCCATGGATGGTAATGACATATCGTCGGAAGAAGAAAGCGACGACGAAAGTGAGGATGAAGATGGCAAGAAAAACGCAAGAGAATACAAGAGAGATACGCGAAGGGTGTATCAGGACCGTGACGAATGTTGTCGAAGGGCATGTGTTGGTTCGACGCTGAGTTTTAGAGACGTCGAAGATGCATTAGAGTCGTTTAGTGGCGACAAAGGTGAAAATGTCGAACGATGGTTCGAGTCGTTCGAGGAAGTCGCTGATACGTGCATGTGGTCGGATGGGCAGAAGGCAGTCTACGCGAGGAAGCTGCTGAAGGGATCAGCGAAAATATTTGCGAGCTTCGAGTGTCACGCCAGGACTTGGCATGAGTTGAAGAGGGGGCTAGTGAAAGAATTTTCGAGGAAAGTCAACAGTAGGCAAGTACATCAGAAACTTGAAGAAACAAAAAAGGAGAGTGATGAAGCATGTTTGGCTTACATGTACCGTATGCTCGAAATAGCTAGCCATGTGGACATGGAGGAGGAAGCAAAGGTGGAATACATAGTGGATGGAATAATAGACGACGAGAACAATAAGGCTGTATTGTACGGCGCTACGTCAATCAAAGAGTTGAGGAAGAGGTTAGTAATGTACGAAGAGCAGAAGAGTCGCAGAGCAAAGTCGATTGTGAAGTCGGCTAAAACCCAGAAGAACGGGAAGCCCAGTCAATCTGTAGATGCAATGAAGAAAAGAAGATGCTTCATTTGCGGTAGTGAGGATCATCTAAGTGTTACGTGTCCGGAGAGGGGAGAAGGTGTTAAGTGTTTCAAGTGCAGCGGATTTGGACATATTGCAGCGAGGTGTACGGCACAACCGAAAGAGACTTACGTAATCTCAAGACCGGAGAGGAAAAAGTACGTGAAGGACGTGTCGATAGATGGCTGCAGGTTTGTCTCCTTAGTGGATACAGGTAGTGACCTTACGTTCATACGAGCGGATGAGTATGTGAGGTTAGGATCACCACCTCTGGGAAACTGCAAACTTAAGTTTGATGGTTTTGGTTCCGCTGGCAATAGTACCTGGGGCGAGTTCACAAGGGTAATGACGGTCGACGGGTACGACTTTACTGTCACTCTGCATGTTGTCTCGAATAAGGTAATGACAAGACACAGTCTACTCTTAGGTACCGACTTTTTAGACCAGGTAGAGTTGCGAGTCAAACGGGGCGAGGTGACATTTTTACGACTCGACGATCAGACCGACGGTCACGAGGACGCGCCGGATGTACTGAGGGTAAACGCGGTAGAACAGACCGACGAAACAGACCTGACACACGTACGGGAACCGCATTATCGTGAAGCGATTCGCGATATCGTTAGGGGGTATAGGCCGGAGAAGAAGCGAGACGTCGGAATAACCGAAAAAGTAGTTTTGGAAAGCGACAAGCCGGTAGCGCGAAGACCGCGAAGACTGGCGCCGTCGGAAAGAAAGGAAGTAGATGATCTGATGGAAGCGTGGATAAACGAGGGTGTCATCAAATCGTCAGACTTGGAGTATGCGAGTCCGATAGGTGTAGTTAGAAAGAAAGATTTGTGTGTGCGTGTGGCTAGATGGGCCTTGTTACTAGGCGAGATTAAGTATCAGGTGTGTCATCGGCCGGGGAAAAGTATGCAGCATGTAGATGCTCCGAGTAGGAACCTCCTGCCGAGCGCTATGTATGTAACGGAGAGTGAAGACGGGCTGATTGCACGGTTGAGAAGGGCACAGAACAAGGACATCGAAGTCCGTAGGATTTTGGACGCCGCAACGTGCAGTCAGGCCGATGGGCAGGTAGTAAGAAACAATATTTTGTATAAGGAGTGTGAGGACGATGTGCTAATAGTAGTATCGAAAGCGATGCGGGCTCAGGTAGTCAGGCAAGCGCACGAGCGTGGGCATTTCGAGGTTACCAAAACAGAAGCTATGGTCAAGAAGGACTTCTGGTTCAAGGGGTTACGCGAAAGGGTCGAACACGTGGTATCCAACTGCCTTGACTGTAGCCTAACCGAACGAAACATAGGTAAGCTAGAAGGGAACCTGCGAAATTACAAGAAAAGAGGAAAGCGTGCGAAGCAGTACCTGAGGAAGGACCCGTGCACACCTCGATATTATGAAACCTTGGGTCCTAAATGCCGAAAGTGACGCATCTGATGACAGCGAGATAGAAGGCAACATCTGAGGGCAGATGTTATTGCAGGATGGCCGAATGTAGTATCGTGGACGAAAGGCCTGGGAAATATCGGGCGAACTATGAACAGTGTCGCGAGAGCCGAGGCGCCGTCGGGCCCATCAACGTGTCATCGGTCTTTTCAAGTGCATAGTTTCGTGGAAAAGACCTACGTGACCCTGGCCACGAGCGTCTGCAGAACACGTGTGCGGTGGGCCTAGGAAAAGGGCAATAGAATGCGACAACAGCGAGTCGAGAAACAGTGTGCGAGTCGAAAAGCAGAGTGCGAGTCGAGAAACAGAGTGCGAGTCGAGCGGAGACGGAGGTTGCGAGTGGCGTTGCCGAGAGAGTGTGGATTGCGCTGTGTTCTGTACGTTTGGTATGAATAGTTCAAGTTAAGCCACAATCGTCTTTTCTGTCTCATTAACATCTCTATTGTCCACGTTTTGTAAACATATTACATCACGATATTACATGTATCATATAAAATCATACAGGTAGAACATTTTCCCAATCTATTTACACTACAACATAAATAAATATAATTGTGTCATCAAGTCACTCATGGCCTTGATAGACAATCTGACTATAAGCCTTAATAAAAGAGGAAGATTATAAATAAAAATTGTTTGAAATTGGTGACACCGATTAATAATTGTTGTTTAATTCTTTAATTTATAGGAATAAAAGATCAAAATTTGTTATATAACAATTATAGTATCAAGAATTGATTCGTATAAATTGCAAAATTTTTTCCTTGAAAATTAAATATTCTTTATATTACGAAGAAATAAAATCAGTAACTTAATAATAGTAAATAATTCAGTACACGGTTTAATTATAACTAAATGTTTTAGTTAAAATATGACTTTCTATATATTCTGAAAACATCCTCTTTAAGAAGTTAATAGATTACACAAATAGCCTAAAAAGCTTTGAAAGCATACTTTATATAGGAGAATATCTTCTCTTTTTATTAAGAAGCAAAAGAGACCAAACTGAATGGAGGTTGATGAAACCGTTATAAGAAGTTCTTTAGAAGTAAAGACTCTGTTCATTTTAATACCACTTTAACCACTTTAGTATTTCCAGTGAGTGTCTTTTACCAGCCTTTCCTAGTGAATTATACGTACTTATTATCATTGGAATGTATAATATACAATGGAAGTGATAAGATTTGACAGAAAATATTTTTATCTCAAGGGAAAGAAGCGTTTGTTGCTTAAAATAGTAATAAGACTGAAGAATAGTACATTATAGGAGAAATATAGATATTTGCTTTGCTTTCCAAGAAGAAATGTTTTGTTTTTTAGAAGGTTTGGAATGAAAATAAAATAATGAAAGTATACATACTTTACAATATATCGATATAAACATATCGATTTTTGGTTATCAAAATTTTAATACGAGGAAAGATACAATGATCTCTTCAATTATTTTATAATATAATATTCGGTTATTTTGATATAATAATATACAAGTTGCATTATATCTAACGAAAACTAAAATATGTTAGAATTAGAATCCAAAATAATAATTTTCACACTACTATTTATCAAAAGTTTTATTATTTTTTTTTTTTTTTTATTAACGTGGAGGAAATCCGCACGGACACCAGGTCGCTTCTGGGGAAAAGCGGCGTAGTAGTGCCGGACTCCAACCGACTAAAACCTCCACAATGACCGTCCCGGCTGCGATCGAAAGGGGCCCGGGAACCAGTTCCCCTACCAGGCTGCTTTGCGGCCCCGGGGCGCTGAGCTGCCAGCGCCTAAGATTGCACCCCACCGGGGGGCGCGGCGGACCTAGCGCACCTCACTGAAGCGCGTCCATGGCCTCTACCGTGCCCTCGCCGGTCAATCATCTCAGGGTGAGAGTACCGCACCCTCACCTCTCCGCGGTCTCTTTTCGAAGCATAACTTGCTCACAGAAGCATAACTTGCTCACGGCCCTCCTCCTTCTCTCACTTACCAACAATGCCTCGAGGATCGTCGGCGGCGAGAGGTCCCATCCGATTTTCGCGATCAGGTCGTGGCGCTGGGCAGTATTCCAGCGTGTGCTGCGCTGAATCCACGTTCGCATCGCAGTGGTGGCAGCGTGCGGTCGCCTCCTTCCCGATTCGGTGCAGATACTCACCGAAACAGCCGTGTCACTCTGCGTCGCCCTGTAGGTCAGGGGAGGTCCGCCGTCGTCCAACCAAACGTCCCAGTTTGGAAGGACGGCCCCGAGGACCCTTATCCCCGGTGCACCCGCTCTCGTGTCGAGGCTGGCGCGCCATCTGTCGAGCAAAGCCCGCCGAGCCACCCCGCCCGACACACCCCGAGTGTGGAGTGAAACGGGGGAAACCCGGCGAGCACCGCCGCTGTCGCCGCCGAAATGGTGCGGAAGCCCCTCACTACCCTGATGGCCACCATCCTGTGCAGCTTCTGATCGCTAGGAGACTGCAACGGTTGGTCATCAGGCCCTCTGTCCAGATCGGAGCTCCGTAGAGGAGCTTCGATCGCACCACGCCGGCGTACAGCCGGCGCACTCCGACGTCGGGCCCGCCCAGCCGAGGCAGCAAATGTCCTACGGCGTTCGCCGTCGCCTCAACAGACGGTGCCAGGCGCTCGAAGTGAGTGCTGAACGTCCAGTGGCTTAGTCCAGGTCGAGGGTTAGGCCCAGATACTTCATGCTGGTTCCGACCCCGATCTCAGCCCCCTCCAACCTCAGGCGATAACCCGCTGGAGGTGTCTCGTGATCGGCCTTGCGGCAAAACCACATTGCCTCGGACTTCTCAGGGGACACACTCAGTCCCAATCCCTTGATCTCGGCGACCAGGCAGGCCACCGCCAACTCCGCCAACGCCAGGCGGACGTTTCTACCCCATGCCGTGCCCCAGACCAGCACCAACGTGTCGTCGAAAAGTTTTATTACTACACATTATGTATCCCTATTGATAAGGATATACCTATATTATTAAAGAACATTAACTATTTGAACTCGATAAATTCTGCACATATCCTTCTATACAATTTTGTGTATTTAATAAAATAATTCTTAACCCAAAATGTTCTGACAATGCAGAACACAATGTAGTCCACTCAACACTATAAGTCAACTGTACAGAATAAAAAGAAATATTTTAAATAAATATTTTTGACTGTTGTTACGTCGCGTAACACTCTACCTAGCCCAGGCCACACACCGCGGGCAAGATGGCAACCAGATGTCTTCGGATACTCACTGCGTACCCTCAATAGTCTCAAGTACCTTCCATAAATTTCAGGAATTTGCTAGTCGAGATCCTTCAAACCAAACAAACGTCTGTTTCCGAAGCATTTTCTAAAGACTATTGTCTACTACGGCTTGACAAGGGAAGTTTTTCTCACGCATGATGCAACTTTCCTCCCACTAACCACTTTCTCTCGAGGGCGGTTAAGACCCTTCGTTTAACCAATTAACAACGAAGCCTATTTCCCTCACTCTCTTAACTAAAATCGTCACCAACAAATCCGATGGCCCCGTGCGCTAGAGACACCCATCCTTAGCTTTCCTCCGCCACAGCATCGTCTCCGGACAGCACTGATTTTACATCCTTCGAACAGTCAACATCCTTTGATCGGGTATACACACCCGTAGATCAGTCACTCACTCATCTCGTACATACGCACCAGCGTAACGGTCTTCGTTATAAGTTGTTAGAATAAACGGTGATATATAACTTACTATACTGTGTCATATTCATTCAACCACCTCTGTTATCTTAACCGAAACAGGGGAACGACTATTTCGCGGCGTCGATTAACCGAATCGTAGCGAGAATTTACGCCTCTCGCTGACGCGTTTTCCTCGCGACCGCGTCTCTCCGCGAACGGTCGTAACAACTGTAAAAACGATATCCATATATTGAATAAAAAATTGATATAAAGCTCGAATATAATAAGCATATAAGTGTTAAATGTCGTTACTGAATATTGAGACTTATTAACATAATGAATAGGGGACCGTCTAAATATTTTTGTGATCTTTAATAAATATTATATGTATTTGTATTAAAAATCTGGTAGGTTTATGTAATTTTATTTTATTTTATTTCACGATAATTAAATCTTATAGCTGATGGAATTTTAAAATATTTCATATGTCGGAGATGAAAGAACACCGGAGCCTTTGGATTTTGGATAATCCCGCAACATTGTAACCTAGAGTCTACTATAGCTGTAATTGAACAATTGTAGTTATTCAATCCGATTGTAATTGTTCGAGAGTTGTGATAATGAGCTTGGACTCGAGGCGACAGTCAGTCGCCGAACGTAGCCGCGGTCACGGGATGAACGCTTTGTCTAACAAAGGCATGGAATAATTCTATAGCTCTCCTTAAAAGAAATATTCGTGGCGACACGCGACAGTAAACATTCCAACGGTTTCTGTCCCGTGGCTCGCCACACGCAGACCCTATTTTTCGAGTAAGATGATTGCCAGATTTCGATGCGTCTCCGCAGTACATGTTCGGCTAGCTCGAGGGCCCGTTATAAATCTTAAGATTTAGTCAACTAAAGTCCTTCAAACAGACAAACAGTCTTTGTCCCAACTAGGGGAGACCTATTTTTCAACGAGTGGCGTCTCCCACTAGCAACTTTCCCTCGAGGGCGGCTAGCATCTTTTTCTAACCACCGGTATGGAGATTGACCAATTAGCAGCAACGCAAAATTCCCTCACCTTCTGAACGAAGGATATCCTCGACCAATCCGATGATCTCGTGTCCTTAGACACACCCCAATATAGTTTTCCTCTGTGGCATCATCGGGACGGGAAAGTCATTCTCACTCGCGATCTCATCGATGAAAGGAGTAACCCTTTGCGATCAGTGAATATTACGCATCCGACTTAGATTTTGTGAGTACGTTCATCTATCATCCCGTCGGCCGCGGATTCGTTATTGAACCTAGGATCATTGTCATTAGTTTCTCGAGTACCTAACTACCACGGTTACTTGTCCGGTTCTATAATAATCGTATTTGCACTAGTCAATGTCTTCTCTATTGCATAACGACAACGTGTAACCCAAACGAAGGTTCGTTTCACGCCCCTAACCCTAATTCTAATGTAAACCAGACATATATTTTCCTGGGGGAATCATAAGATTAGCACTACCTACTATGTTACCTATGTCAAAGACTAGATGTAGTAACCAATGAAGTATTTTTAATCCAATTATAATCCAATGGCTAGCGTATTTATTCAAGTTTTTATGTATATCTTCGACTGGTGATTCCCTCTTTTCTCCCTTTTGATTTCTTTGAGCTCGTTGAACTTGCGTTTCTTCAGCTTGAAAATGTTTAGAATCCTTTTCCTTAATTACCCTTTTTTCTTCTTTATTTACTTTATTCACAACACCTTGATTTTTCTCTACCTTTTCAGGATGAATAGTTTCACTGGAAGTGCTTATTATAATTAAATTATTATTTATTTGTATGGAACGTTTAGAAATATTTTCGGTAGATTTAGAATTATTCTTTGAATTTTTATTACAAACCTTTTTGCTTATAGATTCTGTTTTGGATTTAGGGATAGCTATATTTTTATTCTCTATAGTGTGATCTTCCTTGCAATTTAATGATTTGGCTTTGAGTTCGATAAAGTTACCTTCTGATGGTTTTATAGAAGTTTTTGAGTGAGATACATTCGCTATCTCTTTTCCTATTATGGTTGAGTCATTCACGAAATTCGTGGAGTCTTGCTTTTGTATCTTTGCCAAGTCGAACGTGGAGAGGCACTTCGCACTTCCCAGCGGGTCCAATATCTCCGTGATATTAGGCAGTGGATAAGCGTTGCCTATCGTCTCGTCGTTCAATTTCCTAGTTTCTGCTTCATTGTTTAACGTGACATTATCCCTTATCACAGCAACGGAATGGTGTTTGCATTGAAAAGTTGATTGGTTGAAATGATCAGCATCTCTCTTTTGATTTAGATCTCTATCGAGGTATTTATTTATGCATCTTTCTTCCCAGGTTATTGCTCTTGCTTCTTTCCTGACACCTTCTTCTATTCCCGGGTTGTTTAGATGTTTCCACGACGGCGGTACAAATCTCCAGTCCTGGCGGTTGTTTCCGATGTAGATATTATTGTATGGTGGATGAACGTTGTTTCGGTTATAATTATTCGAAGGTGTCGGATGTTGGTATCGAATTCTATTGTTCGCTTGTTTTAATTCTCGTGTTGCTTTCACGGCTTGGCGGTACGCATCGTCCAGTCCAAGGATTGGTATCCTGCTATCTTTACTCGTAAATACACCTCGTTTGGGAGCCCCTTAACGAAAGCTTCCCTCGTGTCTCGATCTATCCTATCTTGAAATACGGTGCCGTACTCGTATCTTTCCCCGTTCATTATCGCCAGTCTGAGATCTTTGACGCGATCTATGTAGTCCAAAATATCTTCTCCCGGTCGTTGAAATACTGTAGCTAATTCCCCTTTATATTCGTTAACCGTTTTTCCCGGACCGAACATATCTTTTAATTTATTCCCGAAATCGTTTAAACTTATTACTTCTGTGTCTTCTATGGCGAGAAACGCGTGTCCGCGAAGCTTATTCGTTAATAATTTTACTAACTGAGATTCTTAATGCCTAGGAACCATGTTTCGTGCGCGCTCGCATGCTCTTAAAAATCGAAATACCGAGGGTCGATGTCCGTCGAACACCGGTACTGTCTCTATTGCATCTTTTAACTTAATTGGTTGGGGATTAACTTCTGTCGGTATTGTCGCTTGGGAAATTATCGGCGATGATACGGGTGTCTTGATTTCTTTTTTTGTTTTCAGTGAACGCACATCGTCTTGTAATTTATTCATTTTTGTACTCATGTCGCGAAAATTCGCATCCCATGCTTTAAGTTTTTCCGATAACATCAAGATCATGTCTTTGTCCAATGATTCTAATTTAGTCGCCATTATTTCTTAGGTATATATTTTATCGATAATCGTAACAACTTTAATCCTCCGTGGAACCTATCCCACCGTCTAAACCAACTTTAATCCTCCGTGGAGCGCATCCCATGCTTTAAGTTTTTCCGACAATGTCAAAACCATTTCTTCGTCCAACGATTCCAATTTAGTCGCCATTATTTCTTAAATATATATTTTATTGACAAGCGTGACAACTTTAATCCTCTGTGGAGCGTATCCCACCGCTGCCACCAAAAATTAATCTCTGTTACGTATTTATTTGTTTAAATCGATCAAATTTTAAATTTAAATTTTATTAAATTTATTTTCCGTTTGAGTTGAATTTAATCGGAAGGGAAATATTGAAATGATATGATTGCGTATGAAATATTAATTTAGATTTCTGATTAATACGGTAGTTGCTGCCACCAGAAATAGTCTAAGGACTATTTCGAAAATTTTTTTTATTATTATTATTATTATTATTTTCTTTAAGCTAGAAGTGTTAGTGTGTGATGGGTATTGTTCGTCTGTCGTGTCTTTTGGTAACTACTAGATTGAATTCCCAGGCTGGAAGTGCCTCTGTAAGCACCTTCTTGGCTGTAGGAAAACAAATATTTGTACCTTCGTTTTTTGGTAACTATTAGATTGAATTCCCAGTCTGGAAGTGCCTTTGTAAGCACCTTCTTGGCTGTAGGAAAACAAATCTTTGTACCTTCGTTTTTTGGTAACTATTGGATTGAATTCCCAGTCTGGTGTCACGTCCCGCGCTCCGCGCGTGCCGTAACGAAAAATAGAAAATTGCAATATACAAACAACGCGAGTGACAGTTCGAACACTCCAAAACAAACGCACGGTATAACGAAAATGGAAATTCCTTGATAAAAGACTAATTAAACGTAGTTATATATAGAAAACTAACATACGAGCGTAAATGATAAAATAGAAATAAATACTCTAACGAAGTAATAAATATGAAAAATATAACATAACCTATACCAACTAACAACCCGAGCGAGGTGCGAATCAATCTGGAACAAGAACAATTATATCCGACGACAGGAAAATATACTACAATTAATTAACGAAGATGGAATACGCAAATGCAAAACAAACTATTAAATAAAACCAACTAGTAAATCGAAGGAACAGGTAAAATCTAGAAGTTAAAATAATTATATACCACATAATAGCAAAAGAGAATAAGTGGAAGACACATTTTAATTAATCAACAAGAAAAGGAGAAATTATAAAACAATTAACTAATAAACTGAGTGAACTGCGAACTCACCTGATGAATCCGAAATAAAATAATAACAAGGAAATAATTAGGAAAAGGGACAAGAATACATGTTATATTTTATTAAATAACAAAAGATAAATGGATAAATAAAATAACTAAATAAACCTGTTAACAAACCAAGTAATTATACATAGTTAACATTCTAATAAAAAATTTTTATTATCACATTACAAGTTATATATGTATGTATGAGATCAATATTTTAATAAATAAATAAAAAAAATTTAAAAATGCATTGTTTATCCCATTGGAAGATTACGTCGTGAAAATATATATATATGTGTGTTTTACATTATTAATTAATTATTAAAATATACAATATTAAAACTAGTTAACACATCAATAAAATCTAGCGAAACATAACCTATGCCACGAAACATATATGTATATTCCAAACAATATTAAAAAAAAGTAGAATTGCTCATAACTTGGTGCTGGATCATCTGAAGTAAAAAAATCAGGTAGGTAACAGTTTCGCCCAGGTAACGCTAGGAGGGTTTTTCGAAATTTCAATTTTTCACTTTTTTGGAACACTTTGAAGGGAAAATTAGCCGCAAATTTTCGCAAAATCGGCTAACTCAAAGTGTTCCAAAAAAGTGAAAAATTGAAATTTCGAAAAACCCTCCTAGCGTTACCTGGAGAAAACTATTACCTAACGAATGAACTTTGATTTTTTGATTTCGGATGATCCAGCACCAAGTTATGAGGGGCACGGCAATTATACTTTTTTCCGATACACGTCCTAATAATTGCTGCCATTGCCGTATTTTTTAATATTTTTCCGTGAAAATTTTATACAATATTCTTCGAATGTCATACTTTAATGTACTATTGGTTTTAATAAAGAGATTTTTAACTGTGTCGTCACAAATAATTCACAAAAACATGCCTTTTTTTGTATGAATTAACCTTACCCCCTTAAAAAAAAAATAATTTTTTTCCATTTTTTTCACATTTTATGTCCTAAACAGGCGCATTAAAATAAAATCAATTGTCACTCGTTGACACGTTTCGACTAGCGTCTAATCCGTCGCTTGTTTAGCTTTGGTTTTTGCGAGCAGATTATTTCGAAGAGAGGCTACGCAGAAACGAGTAGACATTTTAAAGCAAGAATATGGCATCGGTGAATTGGCGTTATGCTGTCCCATCGCGAAATCGTGAGGGCTGTCATCCAGAATTGGTCCCCTGTTGCACCTTCCAGAGTTTGGATATGGATATTAAATTTCACAGCGGGACCTCTACGTGATGTTTCTATCTTTGACGTTGCACCCTGCTTGCTCGACAAATAGAGGACATAAAGAGAAACTCTTAGGTCCTCATTTTTTTTCTTCTTCTTCTTTTTGCATATTTAATGAACTTTTATCTTTACTTAAGGATAAATATTAAATATGGTGGGAATGGAATACCATGCATATTTTATTACGTTTTATGCTTTCGTTTTATAAGGGAATAATAGTCGCACAATGTTTTTTGTTTTATATTAGTTTATTGAATTGTGCACGAACATAATAATAGGAATAGAACGAAATGGATCATACCTAATTCAATAAAATAATATTTTTATTTATTATTGCTTAGTCCGTGCCTTTCGGCTTTGGACGAACTTTCGGTTTTACATCTCTTATGTCCATTTCTCTTCTTATATTCTATTGTTCCTCCCGTTATTTCGCATTCTTCTATTACATGTCTCAGGTCTTCTTCTTTCCTTCTACATAGTCTGCATCTTTTTTCTCCATTTTCTTTCCAGTATTCCCCTGCTTTATAAAATAATATAAAACAGAAATTGTTGTTCATCTATAATCACCTTATCAAACGAAAGAAACTTTTCGGACAACCTAATGCATGTGTCGGGGTAGCGTTGTGGATAGGGTTGTGGGTGTTTGATGAATCTTTATTGAAATTAGCCATCGTTATGGTATAACAAAGGTACGGTTTATCAACACAAGTATGGATACCACAGACTTGACAATCAACCACGGCGATTAGGCGCTCGCTACACTAGTGACAATGGCCTTAGGTTCGATAACGAATCCGCGGTCAGCGGGATGATAGATGTACGTGCTCACAAAATCTAAGTCTCACTCTTTGTTAATAAAACGCTTAATATTTAGTGATCGTAAGGCGTTACTCTTTTCGTGGATGAGATCGCAAGAGGGAGCGACTTTCCGTGCCGATGATGCCACAGAGGAAAACTATATGGGGTGTGTCTAAGGACACGAGATCCTCGGATTCGTGGAGGAAAGCCTTCGTTCGGAAGGTGAGGGAAATTGACGTTGCTGTCAATTGGTCAATCTCCATATCGGTGATTAGAAAAAGATGCTAGCCGCTCTCGAGGGAAAGCTGCACATGTACTGCGGAAACGCATCGACATCTGGCAATCATCTTACTCGAAGAATAGGGTCAAGCTCACTATCACAAGTCTCGAACAACTACAATCGAATTGAATAACTAAAATTGTTTCATTACAGCTATGGTAGACTCTAGATTACAATGTTGCGGGATTATCCAAAATTCCAAAGGCTCCGGTGTTCTTTCATCTCTGACATATGTTTAATTACATTTTTTTGTATTTCTATAATATATTCCTTTGCTACTGTTTTATATGTATTTAAATGAATATATTTTTTATTTTTTTAGACATGCTTCGTTATATTAGTTACTCCAATGCTAATCCTCTCTAGTAAATTTGTTTACATTTAGATTGGAAGCAGAATGTTGGAAATCATATACAACGAACAATGTAAAATAATTTATACGTATTTTACATACAATATTCTGCATTTTAATTACTATTTGTGAAATATATTAAAATATTATTAGAAAAAATATTGCAACAAGTTTATTGCGACGGACAACATTTCAAACAAGGATATTTAGAAATACATAAATTATACTTTTTATCGTGTATCTAGTATAAGCATAATATGTACTTCATTTATATCTATTGTAGAAAAAAGTATTAAATTATTCTAATTCAAATATATTTTTCATACTCAATTACTTGAAACTTAACTCAATTACTTGAAATATTTTCATTTTTCTAAACTCAATTTTTATATAATAATCTACGTTAATAAAAAATGGTAAAATTTATTAAACATTGCAAATTGCTAAGGTCTCGTTGAATAAAAGTAATCATATAACGGATAAATTCCCATGACTATTCGTTGAAGAAGATTATTGTTCGGATTTATGGCATGAGTTTACGTCGACATTACGCTACCCTCCATATTGGCATGCAGCCAAATTCACGAACCCAAATTATATTGTCCTAATGCTCGTAAATGCAAGATTAACAGATTAGCTACGCAAATACGTTAAACGGGTGGTATAAAATGTAGGGATAAACTGTATCCTTCAGGACTCTTTTATTTACAAACTTTATTTATTTTCCATATAATCCATAGCTTCATTCATTTTAACAGTATACAATTAAGCAACATTAAATAAATCAATCAAATAAACTATAGAAAATAGAAAATTTATGAAGACAATTATGATTTATGACACCAGCTTTCAGAAACTAGATATTATCTCTGAGTCGAGATATTAGCACTTAGGACGGTTCTAGTAATGTTAACAATGCCTCTAATGCTCCATATGCCCTTTCGCTGGCGTCACAGAACCCGTGTAACTCAATTTCCGCTGCGGGTTTGATTATCGTTTTACGTGGAAACTCCACGTTATTCAATAATGGCAGCTGTGCGTAATATTTGCTCCATTCCGTGTGCACGTCAGCCGGTAGGGATTCGTTCCAATCAATTTTTAGTGTCCAGAGTCGCTGGAGCAGCATCTTAGCTCGAACAATTACTGGTGCCAGCAATCCGAGAGGGTCGTAGATCTTGGCGATTTCGGAGCTGATTGTTCTCTTCGTAATTCGAGAGTCGGCATTATTGATTTTGACGGAGTATAGGATCGAATCGTCGAAGGAATTCCAAACACCCAGTGTCTTGAAGGTTTGCGATTCGCCGAGTAGCAGCTTATCGGTTATGTCCTGCTCGGGAAGTCCTCGTAGCAGCTCCCGGTCGTTCGATGCCCATTTTCGAATGTTTAAGCCGGCTAGCTTGAGCAGTTCTGTGAGCTCCGTTCTCAATGATCGTGCCTCGACCCTTGTATCGACTCCTGTGAGAACATCGTCGACGTAGAAGTCTCGCTGTAAGACCGTCGCCGCTCGTGGATATCGATGCCCCTCGTCGTCCGCCAGTTGCTTGAGGCAGCGGATGGCTAGATAAGGGGCCGCTGAGAGCCCGAATGTCACTGTGTTGAGTTGATAAGTGTCGACTTCTCCATCGGCATTGCGCCACAAAATTTGTTGAAATTTCCGATCCTCCGGGCGCACAAGAAATTGGCGATACATTTTTTCGACATCGCCTGTAATGACGTATTGACGAGATTGAAATCTTAGAAGGATGAAAAATAAATCATCTTGTAGTTTCGGTCCCGTATGAAGTACGTCGTTTAATGAAACTCCGGTGGTGGTTGGGGCCGATCCGTCAAACACGACTCGGAGTTTCGTGGTTTGGCTGGACTCCTTGATCACGCCATGATGTGGCAGAAAATATCCGTCGTTCGTGCAGTGGCCCGTGGTAACTTTCGTCATGTGCCCTAATGCCAAGTATTCCTGTATTACGGCGTGATTATCTCGTTGGAACCGACGGCAGAGAGATGTTAGTCGCTTCATCGCCATGGCTCTGGAGGATCCAAGCGAAGGAGTTGTCTCGTTGAATGGGAGAGCGACCATGTATCGCCCTTCGTGGGTGCGTTGAACGTGATTCCGGAAATGTTCCTCGCACTGTCGTTCCGCTTCCGAAATGTGCGCAGTGGGCGGTCCTTCGTCGATTTCCCAAAAACGGGCGAGATCCGCCTGCAAGGCCGTCGTGGACGCGTGAAATGCGTGTGCGGGTGGTTGCGAGGCTGGGCTCCCCCCGATGACCCATCCGAACCGCGTTTTTTGCAGACGCAAGTCGGGCCCGTTTGCTTGACTGATATCAAGTTGGCCGACACACAGTGACGCTGGTGTTGGCCCGGCGCTCAATAGCACGTCGATCGGAGCAGGTCTGTGGAATCTTGGATCGGCTAGTCGTAGATTTCTGGGTATCTGTATCGTTGACCGATCCACGGGTTGATCTGGGATCGAAGTCGATATGGTCGGTATGATTAGAAATGTCCAGGTGCGTTCGTATGTGCCGTCAACGGAGGAGATTGTGGCCGTGATGTAACGTTTCGAGGTCGTCGACAACGTGTTAAGTGTTCCGATTGGGACCGAACATTTCCGTTG